>NC_135862.1:33955117-34120117 GCF_031162955.1 Sander vitreus
GTGTACGCAGTTTTTCATGGTTGGTACTGTAATGTCATCTGAATGTTTTATAAATGTGCTGTACGGTACACAATGCAGGCCCATATGTTTTGGACTCAAACGTAGTTCATATTCAAGTGAGCAGGTTAGCGAACGTGTGTGAGAAATAATACATAATTACTTCTACAAATAAAATCAAATGCTTGACTTGACATCTTTCTGTTCATTCACGGCGTCTTCAGATTTGTTGTCATGGTAGCATAAATGCATGCAGCTGCATTTGTTAAAAGGCAGCAAACCAGAAAGCCTGCACGCATCACTGCTCACACAGCTCGCTAGTTTACAGAGACGGGGTCGTTTTTTTCTGCTGAAATTAATACGTTAAGATGAAATAGTCAATCAGTTGTAATGTGCGTATACTGTAGGCAGCATTGTTTTGTTGCTATAGGAACAGTTGCCATAATGCAGGATACATTTTTCAGTCAAACCTTAAATACTCTACAGCTGTAGCAGAGTGTGATTAGAGTGCACTGTTGCTTTCAGCTCAGAGGTGTTGTACATGCTGAGTGTTTACCTTGGATACGTCTGGTTGCCATGGAGCGGGCGGAGTATCTTCACAGAATATTTAAATAAAAGCGTGGGAGCCACTGCTCCAGTCAGCTTAAAGCTGCCACTCAAGCACAACTGCCTTTACACCGACAGAAAGAGTGTTTACAGTAGATGCAGCGAAATGCCAGGCAATTACTGTTGCACACATGCACACACACACACACACACACACACACACACACACACACACACACACACACACACCAAATTCCACAGGGGTGTGATTAGTGGCAGTGCTGTAGGATACGACTCATCAGATCTCCCAGCAGCCCTGTGAGGCCACGCAGTTATCCCTGTGATTAAAGATAGCTGCTGACAGTGCTAACTCCTCTCCTTAACAAAGAAGGCTTCGATAGAAAACTTTCAACAGCACTAAAACGGTGAGACATCATGAAAAAGAATTTGACATGTTTTCATCTTCAGTAGATTTTCCATCTCTCTCTCTCTGCCCTTTTTAAACCAACATTAGCGTGTATGTGCAGATTTTTTTAAACGCATGGAAATGGGACACAGCTTGACAAAGGTCGCATTGGATTAAAACACATCTCAGTCGCAGGAGTCGGACGTTGAATTAGAACATACACTACAACATGCATACATTATTCTTACTGAAGTCATTGTGGTGACATGTTGGAGAAGGTAAGTCTAATGTTCCTGTTCTCCGAACCACAAACATGTTGTTCATGCAGTACGGGGCCTCCAGTGTAGCTACGGAGCCTCAACACATAGGTCCAACCAGACCCTGACCAGAACCAGAACCACTAGTCTGCTGCTATTTTGGGGCTATAAACACCATGGACTAGGCTTGGCACGGTAGTCAGTGTTACCGTGTTGCACGGTGTTCGGGCACCAACAGATTACACACCGGTTACATTACCTGCTGTAAATGCTTGAAATGCTAAATAACTGAACGCATTGTTTCCTCTTTACATTTTCTGAATTCGTGATTATTCTGCGGGCCAGACTAAAAGCTTTGGCGGGCCGGATCTGGCCCGCGGGCCGTCAGTTGACGATGGCCGCCCTAAAGTATCGTTAAGTTTCCATTTAAACACGGCAAGACTGAAAGTTGGTTTTGGTCCACAGATGTTATTCATTCAAACTCAAATGATACGGCCCAATCAGACCTGCAGATATGAAACCCTGCAAAAGTTCTCTTGGAGCAGGTTGACCAAGAGTTCCAATCATGTTTCTCTCAACTCAGAAAAGCCTCAAACCTCTCTGAGTGATCTACCACTGATTATCTGATTACCTCCTACTACTGCAACTCTCTCTATTCCTCTAACATCAACAGGCACATTACTCCTACTTTACCTTCTTTGTCTACCACTGAGTCTTAGTATTAATGTACTATTGCTCATTAACTGCAGTGCTGCCTGGCTCCTAATATTACATGGCCCTCGAAGCTGGAGCCCAGTCTGAGACCGTGGGGTAACAACCTCCTGACTGGAGAAGAAAAAGCTAACTGGACCTTTAACGCCCCAGACTTTGGAATGCCCTGTACGTAAAGTCATTTCTTCCAAATACCCTATAAACTTCTTCAATCAGCAAACTGTTTTTAATTGGGTTCTCTGGATTTATGTAAAAAATAATGTGCACTGATTTCAATCATTAACACAATATATACAAATATAACTTGTATTCATTGTGTGTATAAGTATAACAAACAATACACTTTATATATGAATACATTAATCTTACATATGTGGTAAGTAATCACGTGACAACAGCAACATTTCAGAATAAATGATACTTCAGTGCCTTTTCATAACTTGCTGGAGTGACATTACTGTAATATGACCACCCAGCACTGCAATTCCCTGTGTCTCTGCTGGCAAGAGGAGCAACCTAACAACAGAGCAAAACAGTGTAACAGTGTCAAGACTCCGATGAATCACTGCATGAATCTGCCTGGCTCTGTATGGGAAGGACCAGTCTAATCCAGAACATCTTCATACCAGTATGTGTCCAATAAATGCCATTGGAGACTCAAAGCGCTCCTTCTATTGCTAAATTACATTTTCATCAATCTTTCCCATAGAGACCACATGGTCGAGCTTCTGCTCCAGAAGTAAGAACATCTCAAGTCACACATTAAATGATTAAAGCGTAAAAGCATAATATGCATATTTAGGACGGAAGAGTCACTTTTAAGACTTTGTTTTTCAGTCAAAATGGCCTTTTGAATGGGAGTCCTAGGGGCACTTCTATGATAGCATCAAAATAGCTATTTTTAAAACACTAAGAAGGCTCGACACAACATGAATGAATGAATAAAAATGCTCATTCAGGAACGGCAGTCAGAGTTTACGTCCCGTAGGTTGTAGCTTAATCAAGAAGCAAGCTAACGTTAGCCTGCCAATGCTGAGCTAAACATGTTAGCTAACCTATCAGGGTGTATTTTCAGGTGTCTGATAAAATGAGATGTGTTTGAGCCAGAATCCTTTATCTTGATATCACATATTCAGCATTCAGCGGTTCTTTTGTTTGGGCCTCGGTGTCTGAAGTTTTTAAAGCTGCTGATGAACGGCTGCCGGTGCGCTGGACATGTCTGTTGTCCTTTCTCACGTGTTTCGTGTTACATAGGTAGCTTACAGGTTACACAGGCTAGGAATAACATTCAGCTCAACAGACATTTCCTAAAAATAAAACTCACGAGTCCCGTATCTAAGTCTAAGTCGAGTCTGAAGTCTTTTGAGGATGATTCTCAAGTCAAGTCTGAAGCAATTGGGCCTCTCAGCGCACCATGTTGGAGGACGTCTCAATTCCTAAAATACACATTGAGGAGCGAGGAGGCTCCCTGGAGGAGCTATAATCGAAGACACACCGATGTATGTTCATTTGGAACTGCATCCCCAGAGAGACGCTCGAGAAACAGCAGCTTAAGTCAATGATTATTTCAGAAGCTAAAAGGTCTAGCTCGGTTTCCTCTGTCGCGTTTATAACTACAGTTTAGAGACGTTATCAACTGCAGTTACATTACTGTACGTTTAGTTACCGAAAGCAGCCTCTCTAATCAATAAAGTCAATCGTTATGGAAAACACTCATATATCATTACAATACATCATTTAAAAAGCAACGGCGCCTGCAGGGACTGTAGAGGGCGGGAGTGTTTGTGCAAATAATATACCGTATATTTGTATATTTTCATACAAATGTGTAGTGTTTTACACTATAATAGCCTATAAAGGCTGTGTTATGTATATTATAAATATATAAATGTGTGTCTGTTAAATACAACAAATAACATGTAAGAATGTATGGGGACATTCTTGTCACATTATGCCACGTTATGAACTGAATTCAAAGTAAATATAGAAGTTGTCATGAACACTTCTCTTCTCATCTGATACTGTCATATGAAACTAAACGGCCTAGGGAATCCAGTGGTACCAACCATGTCATTCTAGCATGTTGGGAAGGAGGCTGAATAATGGTCCAAAGTTGGGCTAAATGTTGGCGAGGGAAAAACTGGCACGGCCATTTTCATAGGGGTCCCTTGACCTCTGACCTCCAGATATCTGAATGAAAATGGGTTCTATGGGTACCCGCGAGCCTCCCCTTTACAGACACGCCCACTTTATGATAATCCCATGCAGTTTTTCTTATGCAGTAGAAATGTTTTATTTTATTCTAAAATGGTGTGTTTCAATATTTCTGCACACTGGGGTCCCTAAACAGTCTTTGGAGCTGCATACGTAAATTGGGTCTGACTGGAAAGATGAGACTCCTGTTGGTTTAAAGGTCCCATGGCATGAAAATTTCACTTTATGAGGTTTTTTAACATTAATATGAGTTCCCCCAGCCTGCTTATGGTCCCCTATTGGCTAGAAATGGTGATAGGTGTAAACCGAGCCCTGGGTATCCTGCTCTGCCTTTGAGAAAATGAAAGCTCAGATGGGCCGATCTGGAATCCCCTTCTTATGACGTCATAAGGGGAAAGGTTACCTCCCCTTTCTCTGCTTTGCCCACCCAGAGAATTTGGCCCACCCATGAGAAAGAGAGAGACATCATGGCTTTCAAACGAGCAAAGTGGCAGTTGGTCAAGGCCACACCCCCACCTTGCCCCCCCCTCTCTCCTCCTCAATAGCTAAAGACACAGAAATGGCACATCCTAAGGAAAGCTCATTGTGGGACTGGCTCTAGTGGCTGTAATTCTGCACCAAGGCTGAATTTCTGGAAAGAGACTTCAGATACAGTATTAGGGGACCACTAAGGTCTATATAAAAGAGACTTCAGATACAGTATTAGGGGACCACTAGGGTCTATATAAAAGAGACTTCAGATACAGTATTAGGGGACCACTAGGGTCTATATAAAAGAGACTTCAGATACAGTATTAGGGGACCACTAAGGTCTATATAAAAGAGACTTCAGATACAGTATTAGGGGACCACTAGGGTCTATATAAAAGAGACTTCAGATACAGTATTAGAGAACCACTAAGGCCTATATAAAAGAGACTTCAGATACAGTATTAGGGGACCACTAGGGTCTATATAAAAGAGACTTCAGATACAGTATTAGAGGACCACTAAGGTATATATAAAAGAGACTTCAGATACAGTATTAGGGGACCAATAGGGTCTATATAAAAGAGACTTCAGATACAGTATTAGAGGACCACTAAGGTATATATAAAAGAGACTTCAGATACAGTATTAGGGGACCAATAGGGTCTATATAAAAGAGACTTCAGATACAGTATTAGGGGACCACTAGGGTCTATATAAAAGCATCCAAAGAGCACCATGTCATGGGACCTTTAATGAGCCCAGTAGTATTCCTGTGTGATGATGTTAGTACCAATGACAGCCATTTTATTGTAGTGAGTTTAAAACTTACCTCACTGTATACTAGGACAGTTTTCTTAAAACTATATATTTTTTAAAATCCCAATATATTGCTGTGCTTATCATGATACGTATGGTCAGATTGTTGCCGACACACAGCTCTAATATGTATGCATATGTGAAGTAATGTAAACTAAATCCTGTTGTGAGTGCATGACAGCTTCAAGAAGATCAACAACATGTTCCAAGGAAAGAAGCAGAGCTGAGAGGACAGGGTAGCAGAGTGAGAGACAGAGTATGACTCAACAGCAAAACATCCAGCTCTGGTTAGCCCCCGCATACCGCTGTGTGTCACAAAGACACAACTCCAGGCCAGAGAAACACAGGAGAAACCAGGGTGTGCTGTGTATTTCTGTCTTTTCAAGAGCCTGGGAGATTATAAGAGAGCTAAAAATAGTGTGTGACAGCCAACATGTTCTCACTAGGGGTATAACGGTAACGGTCTTCTCTCTCCGCTGTGGTTATAGCTGACCGGGGACCTACAGACGGCTCTTCCAGCTCCGCCTTTTTCATCTGAACTCGCCAATCTGCTTGTTGTGCTAAACATGTTAGCTAACCTATCAGGGTGTATTTTCAGGTGTCTGATAAAATGAGATGTGTTTGAGCCAGAATCCTTTTTTTTTTTTTTCCTAAAAATAAAACTCACGAGTCCCGTATCTAAGTCTAAGTCGAGTCTGAAGACTTTTGAGGATGATTCTCAAGTCAAGTCTGAAGCAATTGGGCCTCTCCCAATTTCCAAATTTGTACCTCCTCGCTCCTCAGGGTTATGACTAGGAAATCATTCTCAGCGCGCCATGTTGAAGGACGTCTCAATTCCTAAAATACACATTGAGGAGCGAGGACACGTTATCAACTGCCGTTACATTACTGTACGTTGTGGTGACCTCAGCACATGTTGCTAACGGTGAACAGCTAAAAGTTTACGGGCGGAACTCGCACTTGTGAAATGTGGTTCCACATTACGTGCGTCAATCTACATACCGTGGATTCTCCGTGACCCCCGGACCGTGACCCCCGGGCCGTGACAAATACACAAACCGCTACAGCCCCAATTCGCAGTGTTTAATCCCACGTCCACCCAAAGGAAACCCATGTTCTCGGTTTAAATGTCTGGTGGTCATGAGGATTCTTTACAGGAAATGTCTTCTGTCCTCACCACAGCACTCGTTTCTCTCTCTCAACATACCTGCCCATTTTTCACATTCCCAGATTTCCACACTTGATCTGCTCCTCATGTAGCTAGAGGAACCAGAGGGGGTCAAAGGTTTTATGATGCCACTGACTTAAAGGAAACGCCCCGTGTCAGAAATAAAATACCAGATTTCCCTGGGTTTCACATTTGGTGGAAAAATTTGGGATAGTGTAAGCACGTAACTCAACAAAATATATAACATAGGTATGGTCGTTTAATGCAGAAATGTTACATATTGTACCTTTAACATAATGAGATTTTGGATAAATAATCATCAATAATGTGGAAATAATGACAATAGAACAGTCTGCTAAGTTCAGAAAATGACATCACTTTACTGTAAAGCAAAACTATAACTACTATAAATAATAATAAACAAGACTGAAAAGCAGACAGACATTCAATGCCTTGTTTTGGTTCTTACAGTTCGCTACAGACATTTAGGTTGTTACCAAATATTGATTTGATACATAGCTAGGCCTGTCGCGATAGTCAATAAATCAAGTAATCACACGATAAAATCTCTCTCTCTCTCTCTCTCTCTCTCTCTCTCTCTCTCTCTCTCTCTCTCTCTCTCTCTCTCTCTCTCTCTCTCTCTCTCTCTCTCTCTCTCTCTCTCTCTCTCTCTCTCTCTCTCTCTCTCTCATTGGTTGGCTGGTTGGTTGGTTTGCTGGCTGTCTTGATAAGAATAACCAATCCCTTCTCTTTGCCTCTGGAACAGGAAAAGCTGGTATGAATGGAATTGTGACCATGCTGACCAAGCAGCTAAACTGTACAGAGAGACAGAAAAGGAAACAGCTGGAGAGAGAAGAAACAGATGTGCAGCTTCTCTCTGTCACCAGGGTGAGAGAACTGTCTGTGATTGGCCGATATATCACGCCTTCCCTGTTTCCTTTTCTGGATTTACTGCTTTGTTTTCATCCCTGGCAAACATCTCTTCATCAGATCTTTTAAAATATAGATGTGTAGGCTTGTTAAAAGGAAATTAACTTGTTTAGCCAATCAAATTAATTTCAATCCACATGTTCCCTCCTCTGCATGTGTTGACTATTCCCCACTAGGAGTCCTCTGAAAATGACATGGACGTCCCTTTGTTCTGATCCCCCTTTCTTTGCATAAACATATTATTCACACATTAATCATATGGCTTACTGACTTCATAGCACAAGACAAGTTGTACTAGTTAAATATGAACTTGGAAAAAGAATAATTCCAATCATCTTTTCTCCCTCATTTTATTGGATTTTACAAATCTTGCCTTGAAAAACAAGAGACTGTTCCATTGAAGAATATATTTTCAGCCAGATGTGATGTTCCCATGAACCCAAATGTCACATTATTCTAAGAAAACAGTTTTAAGTAGTCATAACTCAAAGTCAGAGTTGCAATTTTGGCCAGTGAACTATATATTCAGCCTGATATCACAATTAAGAAGACGTGCAACATGCCCAGTGGGTACAGTGGGCTCTGCAGTTCGATCCCCTCTGTTCTGTCAGAAAGAAGTGACTTCAACAGCACACAACGTGATGCTCTTACGCAACATTGTGCCCTGTGTACCTAAAACAATCTTACTACTGTGGACGTGCTGATCCACTCACTCTGTATGTTTGATTTTGTAGGTACGTAATCAGTCTGATGTGTCTGTCTGTGTGTGTGTGTGTGTGTGTTGAATGGTGGCCAACACCGAGACTTTAGATGATGCTGACAAACATTCAGTCCAGCATGTCACTCACACACACACACACACACACACACACACACACACACACACACACACACACACACACACAGGAGGGATTCCTCACATCAGTCTCTTTGTTGAGTTTACGGTCCATTTCTTCACTTTTTGAGACGTACCACTGCTTAAACACAATTTCCTACACTATGTCTGCTCTGCTCCCATCAGCCAGACTTCTTCAAACTGTCCCATTCAGAGGATTGTCTCCACAGTTTGGAACAGAGCAGAGAGCTGAGACTCCACTGATGAAGACATATACTGTACATCCTAGAGTCAGACGAGGTGAACCATGTAAGCAGATGAGAGCAGCCTGGCTCACACTGCTGGAATATGGCTGCATTATCTGCTTTATCATCATCATCATCATCATCATCAGCTTATCCAACACTCAAAAGATTCAAAAAGAAAGGCGACTTTCCCCATAGAAAGAGTTACTTTGTAATAAAATGATAGAATATTAAAGCTGTTATAGTGACGCCATTTCATTTCATTTATTATTATACAGGAAAATTTAAGAGCAACAATTAAGTTACAATAAACGGGCCTGACTCAGTTTAAAAAGTGGTTTACAGCAGGTTCCTGTTCTGCAGCAACATAGAACAATGAACACAATTTCGGCACATTTATACAGGACATTATTATTGACTAAACAGAAATAAAACATTAAATACGGAAAAAAACAAGACTAAAACGAAGAAACAGTTTATATGACTTTTTGAAATATGTGATGGATGACAGTGTTCGAATGTGATGGGGAATGTCATTCCAGAGTTTAGTGTAAATACAGAAAAAGGATTTCTGACCGTAGTTGTTTTTGTATGGGGGGGGGGGGGGGGGGGGACTGGAATGAGTGCCTGTGAGACTGATCTATAGGTTAGTATAGGGCCATGTACGTCCATTAATGTGGCTAAAATCCTAGCTGTAGGCACGCGCACACGCGCACACACACACACACACACACACACACACACACACACACACACACACACACACACACACTGTTGTATCTAACAGCCCTGAGCAGGAACGCTGAGTTCCAGTAGCAGAAGAGTCAAACTAAAGCTCAGAGTCTCCGTTTGGAGCTGCAAGCGGTGCAGAATCAACAGAGCTGCAAACAGTCGCAGAAAGAAGCTGTGACCAGAGAAGGAAAAGTAGCACCGAGCTGCCTCGTTGGACGCGTACGGTTGGAGAAACTTCCCACAGCCACACGAAGCACTGAGCAGAGAGCAGGCAGTAAAGGCTTCTTCTTACCTTTTTGCGCTGAGATCAGACCGTCTTTTGTCTTCTAACTCCGCTCGGATATGTCCCGGGACTCTGTGACGCATCTCGGTCCTTTCTCTACATGATCAGCGCACGCGACCCTGCCAGACAGCAGCATTCCTGTCCCGTCCGGATCCGTGTTCAGGCTGCTGGGCGCTGGTTGGAACACACTGCTCTGGGTCCATGCTGAGAGACGGTCCCCGTCAAGCTCCACAGGAGGAAACTGACTCACATCCGGTGATCCTTTTCAAAATAAAACCAGTTTAGTGACTAACCTAACCTAGCCTAATCCTTGTATAAAATGCAGAATCATCTTAAATTAGACTACCTACTAACAATGATACAGTTTAAAATGAGAATAAAGGAGTATTTGAGTACTAAATGCACATGTGCTGTTACTGAGCGCTGCTGGTGATTATGTTGAGATGATGTTCAATTGCCATTGTCTTCTTCTGTTTTTCTGTTGTTTGTTTTTCACTGTATATTTTAATATGGAACTATTATACTGCTGTCTTGGCCAGGACTCCCTTGAAAAAGAGATTCTTAATCTCAATGGGAGTATTTCCTGGTAAAATAAAGGTTAATAAAAAAATAAATAAAAACCCTGTTGCGCTCGTGAAAAGGACCAAAGTAAAGCCTCTCTGAAAAACATGAAACCGCTCTTTAGTTTGTGATACTTTACGTTTTAAGAGACAACTTTACGACTGAAGGAATTACACTCTGTGACTCCGGACTGGGGATTATTGCTGATGTGTTTTAAGTTAAATGTTATACATACATAATACACAATACATAATTAGTTAGTTAAGTTTCAGGTTTTTATTTCATTACTTCCCCTCTGTTTATTTCCGTATGTTGGGTATGTTAGGTAAGTTAAAAATGTTTTGCAAAAGGTTTTTTTTTCTTTTTTTTTTACAATAAACGTTCCCCAGAGCCACGTGGTACCGGTCACTGGAGCCAGCGCAGGCGTACTGAAGACGTTTTGTTAGTCCGCTGTAGAACTGTGTTGGGACATACGAATATCTGTTTCTGCCATACTAAATCACATGGTAGTGGGTGTTGGGAAGGCACAGATTGTTCTGTTGTCTCCAGCTGGGTTCCATATAGGACAGGATGCTCTCTGGTGGTAGAAGAGGGAAGTACACATTGAAGCATACAGTAGGAACACTTATTGAAAGGCTGCATCCATTGTGGTGATGAACAGTGTGTGATTGGTGCTCTCACTCATTTCAAACAGACTGAAAGCAGCTGAAGTGGCTTTGCTTAGCTTTGTCAGTCATACATACCTGCTTAATGCCGCTGGCTTTGATTTTGCTAATAGAGCTGTTATATATTTACAATTGGAAACACATTTCACATGAACGTTTTCAGATGTGTTCAGATAGATCTCTTTCCTGACATGCAGCTCAGCACAACACTTAATCTAACATGGCAAATGCACTAATGCAACCAAAACACTCGATTAATACTTTTAGTTTTCTTTATAAGCCTACCTCTTCATTTATTTATTTATTTTACTTTATTTATTTGTATTGTTGTCCTTGTGAAATTTCCCAGCTGGGTACACATACAGATTTATCATATCTTGTGCTTTATTTGCACATTTGCACAACTTAAAACATTGCATTACATCAAAAATAAAGGGGACTTCTGCATTACATGACATGCTTTATCTCATGTACATAGTTGTCTCTGCAGTATAAAGCAGAATAAAGCCACAAAAGCTCCACTACCACTGGATTGCTGACTCCCGTATAGAGGCTTGGCTTGACACAGCCTTCACATTTTCAACAAAAGTAAAACTGTAGAAGGCAGCCCTCTGGATTGTTATAATCCAATCACATAAAGAAACCACACTTCAGTTTCTGATCTGGGATATCCCAAGTATGATACCATTCAAGACTTGTGACGTTGATGCAGAACTAAGGTTCCACTGAGGCTTGAACTCAGATCATTGGATTCAAAGTCCAGAGTCCTGACCATTACACCACGGAACCTAGAGTGGTCAGGTGAACTGGTTTAGAACACAGGTAAAGTTGTCAATATTTGAAGTCTCACATGGATTCAGCACTCCCATTGAGAAAGATGTTTACAGGTACCATGATGGAGAAAAAGTATCCTTGCTGCAGCACATCTTGCAATCCTACAGGTAAATGTAGGATTCAGTTCTCTGATTTTGAATAAGACTGAACTTTTTGACAGTGCATGTGTCATTGCGTACATGTTTCATCTCATGAACGTGTTTGCAGTCAGTTGTCTCTGCAGTATAAAGCCTCAAAATCTCCACTACCACTGGGTTGCTGACCCAGTTTAGACTTAGATGAAGAGCTAAGGTTCCACCGAGACTTGAACTCGGATCGCTGGATTCAAAGTCCAGAGTGCTGACCATTACACCATGGAACCACAGAGGGGGCAGGTCACCTGGTTTAGAACACAGGTAAAGTTGTCAATATTTGACACCTCCTAGAAGCAGTGAGCCAAATTAAATCTCATTTGCAAACTCACACAATGTTTCAACCTTATGTTAAATTTCAGCTTTATGCCAGCACGGGCGTAACATGTGACAGAAATAATCATTCTAAACTGGCTGCAAACAGGAGACATTTGAAGCTGTGGTGGAGAGGAGGTCACTGAACAAACTGTTATCTATCATGGATCACCCCGACCACCCTCTCCACCCCTCCCCCCACACTGGTCCAACAGAGGAGCACCTTCTCTAAGAGGCTCCGACAGCTTCGTTGTCGCACGGACAAGAAATCATTCCTACCACAGGCAACAACTTTTTAACACCTCATCACTGACTCTGAGACATCACATCTGCACTAAGTGCAACTTACACAATAGGTTTATCTACACCTTTCATTACTAGTTAAGCAGTTGTACATTTTGTATTCCCAACTTGTATATATTTTAAATATGTGTTCTTGTATTCTATCTTATTATTATTTCATGTATATTGTATCCTAGTATTTCATGTATATTGTATCCTATTATTTCATGTATATTCTGTGCTGTGACACTGATATTTTGCTGCTGTAACACTGTAATTTCCCATTTTTGGGATCAACAAATATCTATCTATCTATCTATCTATCCTATAGAAGAATTACACATTTTGTGTATTCTGTCAAGAACTAATGATTCAAGTGTCCGGGCAAATCACATCTTTTAGAGGTTTGCTTGACACAGTGCTCATATTGTCAACAAAAGCAAAACTGCAGAAGGTAGCCCTCCGTTTAATCAGTGAAATAAGTGCGTGAAGTTATAATCCAATCACACAATCCACATACGCAAACTGCATTTCGGTTCCCGACCTGGAATATCCCAAGTATTGTGCCAGGCAAAGCTTGGCACAATACTTGGGATATTCCCAAAACAGATTCATTCTGCATCTGTCTTTGATGCAGAACTAAGGTTCCACTGAGACTTAAACTCTGATCACTGGAATCAAAGTCCAGAGTCCTGACCATTACACCACGGAGCCTAGAGTGGTCAGGTGAGCTGGTTGAGAACACAGGTAAAGCTGTCAATATTTGAAGTCTCCTCGAAGCAGTGAGCTAAATTCAATTTCATTTGCAAACTAATTTCTCCGTTAACTGGACTTAATGCAATCATAGCAAACTTGATGTGTGCATTGGTGGTATAGTGGCTAGCATAGCTGCCTTCCTAGCAACTGACCTGGATGTAATTCCCAGCCAATGCGTTGGTTGATGTCGTCATTGGCATGTTAAAGCTGAAGGCCTTGTGAGATGGCTCAGCTCTTTCTTCTTTCTAGGGTTATGTGCTGAGGCGCACGTGTCAACCTTAATTCATCGTGGAGGTACACAATTGTGACTTGCGGTTAAGACATTTTTGGGTGACCTCCAGGGTAGTTCTATGACCCGAATACTGGACTGGCAGTGTCTGACTTATCTCCAGGTCAAATTTCAGCTTTATGCCAGCACGGGAGTAACATGTGACATAAATAAACATTCTACACTAACCTATAGAATTATGCGTTTTGTGTATTCTGTCAAGAACTAACGATTCTAATGGCTTGGCAAATCACATCTTTTAGCACATTGGCTTTACACAGCCTTCATATTGTCAACAAAAGCAAAACTGCAGAAGGCAGCTCTCAGTTTAATCAACGCAAATAGGTGCGTGCATTTTTATAATCCAAACGTATTCACCAATTGGATTTCAGTTTCTGAATCTGATCTGGAATATTCCAAGTATGTCAGTAAAGACTTGATGTTTACAGGAAGGATGGCAAATGAAGGAGAAAAAGTATCCTTGCTGCAGCATGTCTTGCTATCCTACAGATTAATGTAGGATTCAGTTCTCTGATTTTGTATGAGGCTGAACTACCTAACCTGAAGGCCTCAGTTTAGTCAATGCGATAAGGTGAGTGAATCTGTATAAGCCAAACACATATGTATACACAAAACAATAACACTTATTTGATCAACTCATAAACCTAATGTAAGACCGGCAGGACCACAGAATGTTAAAACTTTAAAATGAAAACCTTTTGAAAAAGCCGAGCATGGGCGCCCAGATAGCTCAGTTGGTAGAGCGCGCACCAGTATATAGAGGTTCACTCCTCGACGCAGCGGCCGCGGGTTTGACTCCGACCTGCGTCCCTTTGCTGCAGGTCATTCCCCCTCTCTCTCCACTTTCATGTCTTCTGCTGTCCTATCAAAATAAAGGCTGAAAATGCCCCAAAAAACTCTAAAGTAATCCGAGCATTTGTCATATTTGTAACATAATTATCATGAGTAAACATGCACGCTTAAATAGGATAGTGAGTGATAAGGACTTCAAGGTATTAATCACATTTTCTTTCTTTGATTTTTATTTAGTTTGGCTTAATGCAAGATGTTGACACTTTTAACAATGTTAATGTCTAAATATAGAAAAGTCTTTATAGTCATTTATACCACAACATACAAACATGTATACATATTCCAGTATTATGCGCACATACAGGTGGCACATTAAAGCATATCCATGGGTAAATCTTTAAATGTGTACATTTAGATGACAATTTGAGCGGGCTCACATTCTGTGACAGACACAATGTCACTTTTTGTTCCGAAAAATGTGCCGAATACATAATATAATTCAAGCAATGAGGCCAAACATCTGACAAATCAAAAACAACATACGTCGTGTTTGACAGGGTGCAGAAATACGCAGCAACGACTGGGACTACAATTAACCAGGAAATATTTTATTCTCACGAACTCTGTTGGCCTCCTATGTCACCATAATAAAAAGAAAAAGTGAAAGCGCAAATTCATGGAATGAAGTCACGTTGGTTCATAACAACATGTATCGGATGACGCCCCCCCCTCGAAGCTCCCGGAGCCGCTGGCAGTGTCGCAGCATGTTCAGAATCCCTTGAAAGCGTTTGTCCACCTTCATCGGAGTAAATTCACGGATGTCATCCTCCACCACAAAATGGTGACCTGCAAGACATTTCAACACGACAGTGAGACCAGCGCTGCGTCACGTCGATGCACTCATGAGTTTTTTTTTCTACACCGTTTTATATAATTGTATGTTCCAGATTTGAAAGGTTTTTATTCAGCTAAGTTACTCAGACCCTCAGAGTCCTACTCATCCACGGTTTTTAAAAGGACATGTTCCTGTATTTGCCCTTTACAGCACCTTTCTTTATATGTTGTCAAAATTAGTGTTTAATCTATTTGTTTGTGATATATGTTGTCAAAGTGAAGATTAGTATAACAGCTTGTGTTTTCGCGAGTTGCAGTATAATGAGTTTTTTAAATCTAAAATTAAGAGAGCAATTCACTGAAAATACTGAGCTCTGTTTACAGCTAGTAAGATCTTTGCCTGAACCTGATGGGTTAGGTCTTAATTTCTATCATTTTACTCGTGCTCAGGCTTGCGCTCCGTGTTGCGCGGTACATGAGCGGTCAGGTGATGCGTTTCGATTAGCGTGAAAATGGACGCTGAGGAGGTGAAACGGAGGCTGGCCTCTGGAGGACTTATTTTATTTCTTTGTTCCAACTTCCAAGAGGCCTATAGCCTATGTTAGTCATGAAAAAGCTGTCAATCAAAATGTACTTGTCGGGCTCGGGCCGAATTCTGTCGGGCCGAACTTTGAAGGCTCGATTACAGCTCTAAGTCCAAATGAAGCATTGTCTTTACTTCCTGAGCCACTAGATGGCACTCTCTGTTAAACAAAGGGTTAAAGCACACTGCGTTGTCATTCCTTGAGCCGTTTTCTTTAAACAGACAGCGCCATCTAGTGGGCTCGGGAAATAAAGAGAACGGTTCTTGAAGCTTCATTTGGACATCACTAGTATACACTATGGATCATTAAACTCACCGTTCCCAATCTGATAAAAAAAACATATGATAATAAAAGCATATTGATGTCTGGGATTTCAGACCTCTACGTCAGGCTAACCCACACCAGCACACCAACCTGTGGCTGACCGTCGGCAGAAAAGGAAGTTGGACTGATCAGTCTCCCCGAGTTGGTCAAAAGAGTGCCTCTGAACACACCAAAGAGACCAGACGTAATACGTCTCCATAACAGCAGGCGGCGCTAATCTGTATTGTCGCCCAAAAAATGAAAACCGGCAGCTGATTGGACGCACGCGTCACGAGGGTCTGGCTGCTGCTTCCAGATTTTGGATTTTTCAACCGGCCATTACTGGCGACTCATTCAGAATACGATCTCATATTTTACTAAAATAGTTCACCGAAACGTGTTTCTGAAAACATTTTAAGATTGACAAAGGTCAGTTTAAAAGATTTTCCTCAGATTTTGAGAGGCTTAGTCACGCTCATCCCGCTCGCCATTTCCGGGGGAGTCCCGACTGCCCTGTCTCCGACTGAGCACGTCAGGTCGGCCAAAATGAAGGCCGACGGCCCCTCCGACGGACGACGGCACGAAACACACCGAGCAGACTCGAGTCAGTGACCTCGCCAGACTGTCCTACGGCCGATTATCGGTGGGTGTGTAACTGCTATTACATTTCATCTAATGGTCCGACTAAATGCATAATCCAAACATAGTGATCATATCTCTGAATAGCCAGACCGGTTCATCAGTAACATCCCTATCTGTGATCAGGGTAGGGGTCCCTGGCAGTGTACCTTTTGTGTCTTTTGTCTCCTGGTCCTTGAAGCGCTGGTGCAGCTTGCGGGCGTGATTGTTGAGACTTTTCAGCGGCTGACGGAGGATCTTGTACTTGGCTGCTGCCGCTGTGTTAATGCTCTGCACCGCAGCATTAAGTTGTTCATATGATGCACGTCCTTTCATGTACCTGAGTGGGACACAACGGGACTCAGCTTTGGAGAACACCAGGCTTAAAAAAAAAATCCTGTCACCTACAAAATCCTGGTCTTCACCTACAAAGCCCTCCACCACCTATTATTATTATTATTATTATTATTATCACAAAAAGAAGGTTTCATCTCTTGGCAATATTAAAAAAAGTTCTCTTTAACATGCAAAATCAACATGTAGAGCTGGGGAATATGGTCAAAATACATGTCATCATAATTAAAAAAAAAGTAACATTACAGGAATCAAACCCCAGAACTACCAGCAACACACACACACACACACACACACACACACACACACACACACACACACACACACACACACACACACACACACACACACACACACACACACACACACACACACACACACACACACACACACACACACACACACACACACTTCAATGTTCCCCCAGTGTATCATGTCCCACAAACATCATGAACAACATCAACATCATGATGATATCATGCTGGATATTAGTGAGGGGCAGAACTTACTGAGGGATGCTCTGAAACTCTGGCATAGTGATGACCTCCAGCTCTCTGACGAAGCTCTTGTTGGTCTTTTTGACATTTTCCGGCTGGGCTGGCTGAACATCTCCACCTTCTCTCTGGTTCTTTACAGGTTGGCTTCCACTGAGCCATGAGGGGAACATTAAACGCCAGACATCAGTCAAGTCAGCAGAGCTCAAGCTTTGGTCGTCTCTTAAGATTATTTTTTTTGGGGGACTTTTGTGGCCTTTATTTGAGAGGACATCTGAAGACCTGAGAGGATCTGAGAGAGGGGGAATGACTCGATGCGCTAAGGACTGAGCCTTGGTACATGGGGCGCACCCCCAACCCGCTGACCCACCAGGGCGCCCCAGCTGAAGGTTTTCGGAATAATCGGAAAAATGAGTTCCCGACTGGAGAAATTGCATTAACAGTGTGAAAGAGGACATGCCTTGGCAGAGGTCTGCATTCTCATTTGTTGTGTTAACCTGTACTATTATATATTTGTAATTTGATTACAGTTCTTTATTACATTAAATGAATTAACTAAATACAAGCATGCAGTTTGTGCGTGTTGACTGATCTACTTCATTTTGATACCCAGTGGGGAAATTACAATTTACACTCTGTTAGAAATCTCTAAACACACGTGGCTGGGTTAGCTCAGTTGGTAGAGCAGGCGCACATATATAGAGGTTTACTCCTCGATGCAGCGGCCGCAGGTTCGACTCTGACCTGCGTCCCTTTGCTGCATGTCATTCCCCCCCCCCTCTCTCCCCTTTCATGTCTTCATCTGTCCTGTGGAAATAAAGGCCTTAAAACGCCCCAAAAAATAATCTTAAGAAAGAAATCACTACACACAGGCCTGAAATACACACATGCTCAGGACCTTTTCATGCACAAATGGACAGATGTCAGAATCAGTGCGCTGCTCGTCAGTTAGGGGGGATACGGTGCCTTGTACAAGTGAGGTGAACTGGCATCTCTCCAGCTACCAACCCACATGCTGTACTTTAGTCCGCACGGGACTTGAGCCAGCAACCCTCTAGTTCCCAGCCCAACTCCCTATGGACTGAGCTACTGTCACCCAAGATGTGACTTACTGCTAGTACATACGTGGGCAGCTTTGTATTTTGTTCAGAATACAAAACATCCAGTGTTATATTAAAAAGCATCACATAGGAGAACTCACTTTGCTGGCTCTTTCTTCCGGGGCATGTGTGCAGGTACGTTGTCCTTAATGTGCTGGACATCCTCCAAATCCTTCTGGAGAGACTTCTCAAGTTCCTGAAACACAATCAAAACGGGATGGCCATGAAGTACAAACCCCAATTCCAATGAAGTTTGGACATTGTGTGAAACGTAAATAAAAACAGAATACGATGATTTGCAAATCCTTTTCAACCTATATTTAATTGAATACACTTCAAAGACAAGATATTTAATGTTCAAAATGATAAACGTTACTGTTTTCATGCAAATATTCACTCATTTTGAATTTGATGCCTGCAACATGTTCCTAAAAAGCTGGGACAGGGGCAACACAAGACTGGGGAAGTTGAGGAATGTTCAAAAAACACCTGTTTGGAACACTGCACAGGTGAACAGGTTCATTGGTCATGATTGGGTATAAAAAGGAGCATCCCCAAAAGGGGATCGCTCACAAGCAAGGATGGGGCGAGGTTCACCACTTTGTGAACAACTGCAAGAGCAAATAGTCCCGTTTAAGAAAAACGTACAATTGCATGGAATTTAGGAATTTCATCATCTACAGTCCATAATATCTTCTCTTGCTCAAAGTGCAGGGCGGAGACTAAACAAACTTTTGGTCCGCTTCTGTTAAAGATTGCATTCTGTGTACCGTTCCGAAAGTCCTGTACCGAAACGGTCCGGTACGAGGATATGTACCGTTACAATCCTAGTCTCTACCTGTTGCAGCTGTAAGCAGTCCAACAAAGTGCTGCCGCGAGGGACTAAACACTAAGAGATGCATTAACACACTGGGACGCGCTCTAGATTGTATTGCAATGATTTATTCCTACACACGTAAAATACAACTAGCACTGCAGTTACCAAATGTAGAGTTACTTCGAAATAAGTGTGGTTAAGTTAAAATATGTTGTATTTTATGTGTGGCAGCACTTTGTTGGACTGCTTAAAGCCACAACATGTAGAGACTAGTATAGTAGACTAGGAGTAGAACGCATACCTGCAAACTCAGAAGAGCTGAAAAAGGTGACACATTATTCCCATGATTTATTAAAAATGGAATAACAATAACTTATAACAATAACTTATTTCACCAATACATTACTGTTAAACGACAAAAACAACCACTGGATGGGAAAAGGGTATTTTACAACAACTTTGAATGCAGCATGAGGCTGGCAAGGCGAATTTCAAGTGAACGCACCATCCGTGTTGTTTTTCAGACAACGGTAGCTACAGACTGCTGGAATCCTCTCCAGTGAAATACAAACACACTTTTACACCGTTTAGCTGTCAGCATTTTAACCGTGTTTACTCCAGCTGCTAGCTAACGGTAGGCTAACGTTAGCTGCTGTCAGGTGTAGTGTTAACTAGCGTCCCGTGCGGCGATGTTTCAGTTCCCTTTAACGTCCGTTTTCGGAGCATCAGAGAGAAGCGTAGGCATTTAAGTGGCACCTAAATAAGGCACCGAAATCCGCATTGCTATTCGGTCCGGTAGAGAACGGTCGTTAAGGCACCGGTGCCGTATTAGCACCCCCCCTTCGGTGGAAGGACACATTACATTTTGGCGTGGAATCAAATCACGGGGCGGATACACACATTATTTTTCACTTTGTGCTGCATTCATGTGCTGTCTGAATCATTTGTTGGACTGCTTACAGCCGCAACATTAGTCAACAGAAAGTGTTTGCTCCCAGGCTCACCCCCTCTGTCAAAGCAAACAAATATATTATCACTTCCGCTCAAACCGCGATGAAAATGCCCACCACCTACAATATAAGTGCACAACATAATAATCAACAAACAATATAAATAAGACCATAAACAACACACAATGTGGCTCCTACACTACATTTGACCAGAGTCTCTCTGCTTCCTGCTAAAGGACTACAGGTGAAAGCTAACGGCAGGCTAACACCACCACATTTACACAAATGTTGATTAATGTGTGCCGTTTTTACTAATAAATAAATAAAATGTTGACTAACATATGGTTTAATATCAATATTGGCCTTAACAGTCCAGTGCTGGGCAGGTTTAAATTGAAACCAATTAAACTGTGCCAGGTGCACAGCTGCACACAGCTGCATGAAAGCTGATTCCACCGCTACTGCAGGCCTCCACTCTACCTTCAGATGCTTCAGCTGCTCTCTCTGTCGACCAACACACTTTTCAAACTCCTCCAGAAGTCCCTCCAGTAGAAAGAGCTCTTGTCCAAGCTTCTTCATCTTATTTTGAGGCAATTCTAAATGTGGAGAAAGAAAAAGAACACAATGACACGTTTTATTACACACTACTTAACCTCTGCATTGTAATAAATCAAATGCTAGCAGTGTGAAGAAAAAAAAAATCACTGTGTCCTACCAGCAACAGACAGATCCAGCATGCGCTGTAAGGAAGAGATCCTGTCCTGGATGTGATGGCTGACATCGTCCAGCTCATTCATTGTTCTGAGGAAGGGACACGCTCAGATCACTAAAAGGTCACTACAGGTCTCTACAGGCAGAGGCTAGTCTATTTTCGGCCAGATGTCCGACCCCTTCCTCTTTTTTTGTGTTGGCGTTCTAAACTCCAGTGGATTTGTGAGGACTATGGTTAACTGCTCCTCAGATCTCTGCAGGGTAAATCCAGACAGCTAGCTAGACTATCTGTCCAATCTGAGTTTTCTCTTGCACGACTAAAACAACTTTTTAACGTACACAAGTTCCACCAAAACAAGTTCCTTCCCGAGGCTATTTTGCAGAGGCAGCGTTGCTCCGTCCAGCGCTTATAACGTTAATATAACGTTACTAAAGCACAAGTTTTACTGTGATGCTACAGACAGGCAGAGCCAAAGGTAAATATGATGTGTAAGTGTAACGCAGAGCACAAGCATTAGTTTTAATAAACAGACAGCTTTAGCTTTAACGTTAATACCAGACAGACAGCATTAGCTTTAGCTTAAATAACAGACAGACAGCATTAGCTTTAATAAACATACATCATTAGCTTTAGCTTAAATAACAGACAGACAGCTTTAGCTTTACCTTTAACAACAAACAGACGGAGAGAATTAGCTTTACACCAGGCTGCACGGTCTCTGCGAGGAACGTTCTGTGTGACGGATAACCTTTCAACACATATTTATGAAATAAGATACTCACACCCAGCTGTGTTCCTCTCTTCCTCTCCGTTGATACTCCCTTCTTCTTCCCGGTTCAATTTTAAATTACTAGAGACGTCACGGCCAGCGCACGCTCTTCTTCTTCTCCTTCTTCTTCTCCTCCTCCTCCTCCGCCTCCTTCTTCTTCTGTTTCTTCTTCTCCTCGGTTGGCAAAAAGCTTTAATGTGAATTACCGCCCCAGCTGGCCGGAAAGTACTACAAGCAGGAAAAGAAAGAAAGAGTAGTAATCAGATGAGGATTTATTGCCAACTAAGTAACAAGGAATTTACCTTGGTGGGTGGTACATACATAAACGTATTAAAAGAAAAATAAACAATACATTAAAGAAAAGATTACATGAATGAATAAAAATGTATTAAAAATAAGAAAATAAGACATCCAAGCATGTATGTAATTATGTAGGACAGTGGTTCCCAACCTTTTTTCCTTGGCGCCCCCCCCCCTACTTATGTCTAAGAAAAGCTGAGCCCCCCCTCCGAAACCGAAGTTGAGGTAACTCTCGAGATACAGCCTTACTTTCTTTTTTGATACAGAGGAGTTATCAGAACTTTTACGTTTCTCCGCCATGTTTCATTCATGAAATAGTGATGCTGTGGCGGCAGGAAAAACGAGGATGCTAGCAGCTAGCAGCTGACCTGATGACAGCAAGGTCCCAGGTTAAGAGGTTTGGCCTACTAAGTAGACTGCCTACAATTTTAAGTGAGAACAAAAATATATAGTTTTTATACAGACTTTTGTATACATTATATAGTCTAGTGTATTATCATAATTTGTTTAACATATTATATTTAGCAAATATTTTTTTTTTTTACCTCAACCTCAAACCAGATAAAGACTTGCGCACCCCCTGTGATTTTTGCCGCCCCCCTGAGGGGTCCCCGGACCCCATGTTGGGACCCACTGATGTAGGCTATGTATGTGTGTATATGCATGCATGTATGTATGTATGTATGTATGCATGTATGTATGTATGTATGGCATGGGGTACTTTCCATAAGATCATCTCTCAATGCAAATCAAACCAGCTATTAGGCTAACTGAAATAAAACCATGCCAATCTCTAGGTATGGTGAATGGGATGTGATGATGTGGGGGGGGCTATTTTAATTCCAAAGGCCAAGGGAACTTTATCAGGATCATAGTATCCTGGATCCATGAAATAACTGGCCTTTAAAAACAAAAACCTGCCTGCCTCCATGGGAATTTAACATAGATGTACATGCTTATGCCCCCTGTATTTTAAGGAAGAACATTTATTTATTTACAATACATTATTCATTCACTAAGAACACTGGTGTCCTTAAAGATTAGATTTTTCCTCATTTTTTTAATTAAGGCATTAAGATAACTTTCCAAAAGATTATGTTTTTATTCCTCTTTTTAGTCAACTTTTAGCATGGGTGTATTCACTTATGCTGAGCACTGTATATATTTATGTACTGTATGTATGTATGTATGTATGCATGTTTGTATGTATGTATGTATATTATGTATATGTTTGATGTGCTTCCCATACATCAAGGGTTATACCCACTGTCCACCTCCTGATATGATAGGAATCATCAGTGGATCACCGGGTTACGAAGGTCCTGTCTCTCTTCCTTCAGCTGACATCCACCTTGCATCGTTTTCTTTTGCACCTTTTTCACAGCACACATGCCACACACCCATGCATTGCTTTCATTGCTAACATTGCTGGTTTCCACACCATGTCCTGTGTTATTGAATACATTACAATTGGAGCCCAGTCATCATGCATACACCTCATTAGTTTACCCTGCATTGCAGCACTGCTCACCAGACCTATAAATGTCAAAAAGCACTGGAGGGGGCTGCTAATGTTACACCTGTGCTTTTCCTGCTTTGAAAAGTTTGTTTTTGAAAAATGTCTGCTGTGAAAAAGGTCTATTGCTGCATGAATGAATGAAATGTACATGAAAAGGTGTGCATATGTGAGACTAAAATTGCTATATAAGGCACATTTTGGGGCAAGTTTCATTCACACAAATGTCACCCAGGAGTAAAAAGAACAGTCTGACACCACAGAGCCTGAAGAGCTGCTGTCAGAAAGCAGCAGACAAAAAACAGAACAAGATCAGCAGTGTCATATTACTACAGCTGTCAACATGTCAGAAATTAAGAGTGAAGGCTTTGAGATGCAGTTAGATACCAAGAAACGTCTTGCTAAAGTAAAGTCCATGACAAGGTCCATGACAAAAATGGGAGGTTGTGAAGGTGAGATGGACAGCAGAAGACATTCCATTATACAGCAGCTGATTTTATAAACTCCAAATGTATTCAGGTTTGCAGAAAGGAAGACTATGTGTATGTAACTCCTTCAACAGGTAAAATTATAGAAAAAATCCTTTAGTGAATGTGACAAATTCTCTTAGATTAGTTGTACATGCCACTTAAAAAAAATCTGGTCCTTTGTCTTCCTGTGCATGTGCAGACAGCCATGCTGTTGTCCAGAGTATGGCTGATAGTTAGCTGCTGTGTGGATTAGAGATGGGCAGTGTGCCTGGGAAGCAGCTTGTGTTTCAGACCTTTTGGAAAGTGCTATTTCAGCCATGTACGGCATGCCAAGTGCAGAGGCTTTCAATGCAAGCTCATGTTCCACACTCAGCGTTGATGGATAGCTACACACGTCAGAAGAGCTGCTCTCCAGCCATCAGGGAGCGGGACTCACTTTCACACCTGGGTTAAAGGCTAGGGTCCGTATTCTTCAACCTAGACCTTCTTTCCCATGCATTGTTGTCTAAGAAAATAGAAAATGTGTCTCAAATTGGTCCAGTATTAAGTGTTACGCTGTAACCCGCACTTGTGAACCGGGCTGCAATGTAAACCTATAGGACAAATGTTCAGCGTCAGTTAGCATCCTCTAAAAGTTCTGTTGTTGCCGCTGACAGACTCAGATTATTATTCTAAGTGTCTGACAACATTATGGGAGGATGCATTGGTGAGTCGAGCCACGTCAGGGCAGTCTCAAAATGAATACTCACTATTTCTACCCATAGACTGTTAATATTAATGGACAGAGCATGTGTTACGTCATCCATTGGTTTGTGGTGATCTGCTATGAGTCGTGAGTTTGCCGTAACAGGCGCAGCCATCCCAGTTGCAGATGTGTCGATTTTAGACAAGAGGGAGGAGTGAGGGAGGAGCCATCAACACTGCTTACACTCTACGTTACGTTACACACTTTCACTGGCAATCACATCATAGCCACGCCCTAAAACACCCCCTGCTTTATTGCCGATTTCAAAATCAACAAGACCATAATTCAAAAAATGAACATCATTCTGTATTGCAGAAGACTTCAAACTAGCGATTGAGACCATAAACTCATTATGAAAATGTTTACTGAGGTAATAAATCAAGTGAGAAGTGGGTCACTTTCTCATAGACTTCTACAGAAACCGACCTCCTTTTGCAACCGCACGTGTCGCCCCCTGCTGGAATTCAGATAGAATGCAGGTTTAAGGCACTTGAGCATTTGCATCACGAACCAGATGCATTGTCCATTAATATTTACAGTCAATGTTTCTACCACATTTATTTAAAACAAGAAATATTTGTGAGAGCATCAAAAATATGTTTGTAACCTTATTTTCTATGATATGGATTTGTTTTACATTTATATACAATGATCACTATTTTTTGTGTATTAAAAATATTTAGGTGGAGAGTCTTTTATATACATCCTGAAATACATCTGTGAATCATTCTGTGTGCTTCCATTAAATAGGTATAAATGTATTGTCCTTTCACACGTCTATTTTGTAAATTGGTACCAAACAACAATATGATCTTGAATACACATCCAACAGTGTGACAGTTCAGTAAGAGAGTGCAGTATTCCCAAACCTGGTTTTAGAGTGTGGGAATGAGTGAGTCCCTGATAATTATATTGCTTAAATGTGAGCGATGTTTTAAAATTGTATAACCTGGTGTTTGTATTCCATTTGCATTGGATTATGTTATTAATGTATTGTTCTACCTACCTGCCAAGGGACTACGGGCGGAAAATAGCATCTGTCCTTGATTTTATACAAGGCTAAATGGTCCTGTCCCTGTCTAAATACAATTCCTATTACTTGGGACTAAAACATGAGTTAGAAAGTTAGAAAGTGGGAACTTAGTTATTACCATAATTGTAATTTGTGATCATAGCATTACTGCTGATAGTAATACCTTAGCAGGGGCATATCCATTTCAATGAATCCGTTTTTGGAACAATAAATCCTTACTCAGTGGAAGATTCTGTTGAGGCTCTGCTCCAACCTGTATGTATATTGAAAATGTGCCTTCATATTTCACTATGTGTCAATTAAAGGCCACTACATTTTGCTGGCAACATATCCATGTCTGTTAGCTATCTTTAAAAGTCGCAGGCCAATTTAAATAATGCACGGTACTGTACTACATATCTGAATCTTAGCAGTCATGATTATACAGCTACCTGCACCTCACCATGCATGTTCCGGCTACAGATACACAGTCTTGTTTTAGCCTGGGTCGTTGTCCCTGAATCTGTCTTCAGAGTTGGCACACACTCATTTTATCTGATCCACTTCAAAAGGATCCAATTCAAGTGATGAAGCAGGGGTATTTTCACTCAGGACTGAGTTACACCAAAGACTATTTCAGGCAGTATCAACCGTGTCCTCTTGGCTGTGGAGTGTGCAAATGGAAGAGGGCAAGTAAACACTAAGAAGAGCTATGAATTGTTTTTGCCTTTCTAATCTCCTTTATCTATCAGCCTTTCTAATGCTTAGATAACTAAACATGTGTATTAACATGTCATGATTCAGAATGCTTAGAATGAAAAATAAGCTCATCTGACTGAATGAAAAAAACCCTCATCTGACATGTTAAATTAATATTGTTCATTGACACATTTTACTCTCACTATGCATCCAATATGTTGAAACCAAATGGAAGCACTAGAAAATGTCTCCATCGTTATTAAAACCTTGAGTGATGCACGGTACCTGTTTAGTAAGAAACATTGTTGCTCAGCAACCTTGTAAACCACACCTTGGTTCACTGGAAAGAATTATTTTTGCTGCTGAGTAACTTTAAACTACTGAGATGTATCAAGCAGGATTGGAAACCACGAAGGACAAAAATCTTTCTGATGTTGTAGCCATAGACTGTAGAACGGACCAACAGATCCCATTGCTCTGGACGGAGACCAGTGAAGGATATTAGAAGGACTTTTCCAGTGAGCGCTGAGCGTTACTGCACAGCCTCCAACTGAGAGAGACAACGTAAATGTGACGTGAGCAACCTGTCTGAAAGTTGTAAGTCTTCTGGTAGCTGTGCCAAGAGAAATCTCAATCATTCCCAATCTAGCAGAGACGGAGAGCGTAGGTATATGTAAGGAGATAACATGGACACAGGCTAATTATTGATCACTAAAATGATAGTTAACATTAGTAATTAAACTTAAACAGCTAATGTAAGTCGAAACTGCCTGCAAGTTTCTCCTGTACTATACGGTAATTCCTCTACTATGCGACAGAAAGTCTCGTGGTTATGACACAACCATTAGCCTGTTTTTACAAAAACGTCTGCTACGGAGCCATAACGTGAGATACAAGGTAATGGAGCCTTTTATACATTGTCGTGTTTCTTTAGAAATGAACAATGGACTAAGAAAGTCTTTTAACGCTTCAGATGTAAAGTTATTCGCTGTCAAAGTGACGTCAAAATGAATGGCAGTCAATGGGATGCTAACGGGGGGTGAGTGCTTGTTAGCATTAAAATGGCGCCATAGGATCTACGAGTTGTGAGGAGAAGCTTACCCCCTTGGTTGTAGCGCTCTGTTGTAATTTGGAGATGATACCTTGTGCCAAAAATCCTTTAAACCCCGCACTAATCATCTCTGGATTTATTTCCAGATTTACCCCCCATTAATCTTAATTTCAGACTGAAATTTAGAACCCGACCTGTACCTGTTGAGTTAAACTGTGAGCTGCTGGCAACGTGAGACAGAACCAGAGCATGGTTCACATACCAAGAGGATGTTCTGTTAAGCCTCAGAGATGGCAAGTATGTCTCAGTATGACTCTGTACCTCCACTTACCCACTGGGTTGGGGTTCTGGGTTCAGGTCTGTCACTGCTTCTGAAGTTGAGTGTCATCAGCATAGCAATGAAACATATTTTTGAGTGAAAGGCCTGAAGGGAGCATTGGAATGGACTTAAGCGGAACTTTGGAGGACCCCACATAACAAGGGGGCAGAAGATACGATTTAATTTCTAATGCAGATGAAGAAACTATAACATATCTGAGCCAGAGGTTCGGCCTCTAGATGAGTATGATTTGGTCTACTGTATCACATGCTGTACTGAGTTCTAAAAGAAAGAGGATTTAAAATTCCTTCATCAGCTGCCAGTGGCCCACTCGCTATCATTCTGATATTGATATGTGTGTGTGCAACGCTTCCAAAGTGTCAGGGAGGAGAAAACATCTCAGGTAACCCCCCACCCACCCACCATATGTCAGTGGAGGGCAGGAAATACACCTGTGTGCTACACTGATACAAAGAACATAGTATTCAGATCCTTTACTTAGATTCGCACCGTATATCCAACTGAGGATCTAAGCTGCGTCTCATCCCCTTCTCTCTCTGGATTTGCTGTCTGTGTCTCTGTCTGTGTCTCTGCAAAAGGCCAATAAAATATGTGTTAGTGATTCATTGCTTCATATTTTCCAATGTGGTTTTGCTCTTGTATAACATCTGTCAGATGATAGGAAACGTTTGAGAAGGTCCTCAGCCCCAGGAAGAGTTCAACTTTACACTGCTGCTGTTTGTTTGGTCCTGTGGCATTTGCCTGGATTTTCCTCCACCCCTAATGCATATAAACCTATATATATGCCACTGATATATACTGTAGCCTATACTGTTTCCACGACAAGAAGTTTCCCAGGAGACCTTTTAAAGGAACCAGGAATATAAACCTGCACTGTATAAATTAGCTGAGCGGCTTGTAGACTTTCCCTCTGATCATATCTGAATCCCCACAGAACACCACGGTGAATTTCAGCTTGCATGCGCGCTTTTTCAGCCTAACGTTACTGAAACAGATCAGGAGCTACAAGTTAGCGGACTGCCGAGACGTCACTGCAGCATTCTCTGCTGAGCGTGTGTGTGTGTGTGTGTGTGTGTGTGTGTGTGTGTGTGTGTGTGCGCGTGCGTGTGCGAAAAATAATTCAGTAATTCATATTAAATATTTTGCCAGTAAGAAAGACCCAATAGCCAGGCTTTGTTCTTCCCTTCTCTTGCACGAACGTCCTGATGTCAGCACGTTTAGCCACAGCAGCAGAGGAGACATGAGTCAGCTGCTCAGTAAGTAAGTCAGTCTGTCTGACACTTTGGTCCCAACTGAAATATCTTGACAACTATGGGATGGGTTTACATGGAGGGTGAAATCTTGCAATTTTGAGTAAATATCTTTTACAACTGCCAAGTTAAGACAAAAGGAAATATCATGTTGGTTGGACTTATTTACTATTTATGTAGCACGGCAGGGGTGCAACATGAGATCCCTAGAATCCCTTCACACACACACACCCACACACACACACACACGGCACACACACATCGCACACACACACACAGCACACACACACACACACACACACACACACACACACACACACACACACACATTTGGGCTGCTAACCAATGGCACAGGGTCATGTTTAAAGCTCAGCCAGGTGCTATAAGTGCTGCCTGCACACTGGCTCTCCCTGCAGTCACTCACAGCAACCAAAGTTCCCTCACATTGGCTCCCAGTGAAAGGGGAAGACAAGGAATTAGTGCCTGCCCATACTTTTTACACTGAATCCTCTGCATCTGACACAGACATACCTGCAGAGAAACAAGTGGAAAGAGTCAGAATGTTTGCTTACGGACGAAGTAATTTCACCTGGAATGGAACTCTGAGAGAGCTGCAGGGCAGCTGGACAGGTAGGCTGAGTCTGAGGGTGTGTATGTGTCTATGTGTGTTAGGCATATATATTTCTACAAAGAGAGAGAGAGAGAGAGAGAGAGAGAGAGAGAGAGAGAGAGAGAGAGCAGCAGAGTTAAACTATCATATAACCCTATAGTGAGCATTATTTGTGTTTAATTTTTTTTTTATATATAATAAGTAAGTAAGTAAGTAAGTAAATTTTATTTATACAGCGCTTTTCACAGACAAGGTCACAAAGTGCTTTACAATGTGCATAGACAATAAAAAACATGGTAAAAATAATCAATAGAATAAAATACAAATACAACAGAAACAATATAATATACTATATATATAATATTAACCTGAGGTTCTGTTACAAATCTTTTCACCTGACAGTCATAATCCCAAAGGGCTCTTCATAATTACAATCCTCTGACACATCTGACAATCTGACACATTGTTGCTGAGTGACAAAGAAAGAATGCAAAGAATCACAAACAGAAATGTGGCACAGCTTATGGCTGTTCTGTCACAGAGAAGCAGAGCGATGTCTAACTGCACTGCTATCTCTGCTATGTGACTGCGTTATGTCCTGAATGTGAGGGGCCATTCTGTGTCCCGACAAAGTGATGGGATGTCACATCAGATCAGAGGAATAGCAGAGAGCAGCATCCAACAGTCTAATGACACATTAGAGATGTGTTCATGCTGATCATACATGCATGCATGAATAATTGAATAATTGTTAACATTTAAATGAGTGTGACATTTAGGATCTATATAGTGTGGTTATGTATATAGTGGGTGGGGGGGGGGGGCTGTATCATGTTAAGTTGCTATAAGCAGAGCTCTGAGAAGTCGTAGCATAGATCCTGTTATAGTTCTTTTCCACTTCAGCCCTGCGAGACAGACCGACGGACAGACACATGTTAACAGCTGTTTTCTGACAGCCAGCTGTGCTGTTACTCAACATTTCTAAACATACTTTTCCAAAGTGTATTATATGCTATATACAGTGCTGTACAAATACTATGACATTGCACTGTATAGCGGTGAATGTGTGTCATGCATAGGTGGAAATCCCATGGGGGTCGGGGGGGTCAAGACCCCCACCCCCCTTGGTCCACTGCCTGCTTTACCCACACCAAAGCCCGTCTACGGAAAGCCTTTCCACTCCCTAGTCAGCCCTATTGTACTGAATTTGGTTGCAGTTCCACCAGAGTTCCACTGGGGGTGATCGCGGTCCAGTGCTAAATGAATGGGACTCTATGGAGCTAGACAGCTACATTTGTCTCTTTCGCCTGATTGTCATTGAGAAATCTCAGATTTGATTGTAGTTTTTGCAAGTTCAACATGGATTATAGGTTGAAAGTTGAATGAACGAGTACTTATGTCATTTTGATTTCTTACAGGTTGAGTCGTTGCCCATAACACGCTAGCATTCTGCTAATGAATGCTGATTGGTCAGTGAAGGACTGATTACGGAGATCCCGCTTGATGGCATCCAAAGCAGAACCAGAATGTCAGAGTGAATATTTCGGCGTGGTCTTTAAAACATTAGCAAACCTCTTTCTAGAACGTGTTTTGACAGAGAGAGTCTAACCTGTCTGCTGTGTTGTATTAACAGGGAGAGTCTAACCTGTCAGCTGTGTTGTATTAACAGGGAGAGTCTAACCTGTCAGCTGTGTTGTATTAACAGGGAGAGTCTAACCTGTCAGCTGTGTTGTATTAACAGGGAGAGTCTAACCTGTCAGCTGTGTTGTATTAACAGGGAGAGTCTAACCTGTCAGCTGTGTTGTATTAACAGGGAGAGTCTAACCTGTCAGCTGTGTTGTATTAACAGGGAGAGTCTAACCTGTCAGCTGTGTTGTATTAACAGGGAGAGTCTAACCTGTCAGCTGTGTTGTATTAACAGAGAGAGTCTAACCTGTCAGCTGTGTTGTCGATGCCTCGAGAGGAAAACGGAAGTGACTCAGAGCTTGCCGTAAAGCAGTATCTCTGGTCGTATAAGTGTATGACGTCATTGACATTTTAAAAGGCTTTTTAGATAAAAAAAAAAAGCTACTTTAAAAAAATCTAACACCCAACAGTGTGTATTTTCTTAGCCTTTTGAATGCAGCATTCAAATTACTAGACAAAAAATTATATCCTGAGACAAGTGGATTTTGAGGGATATAGCTCCATAGAGTCCCATTCATTCTGCACTGGCCTGTGAGTGTCCCAAGTGGAACTCTGGTGGAACTGCACCGTATATCTACCTACCTACAGCTCACATATACCCATGCATACACATAGACACAGATGCAAACATACATGCATACACACACATTTACACTTTTTTTTTCTTCTTTCTTTTCCATCTATCTTCTTCGTTTCCATCTATAGTTAATCAAATAATAACACATCCAATAGCTTGTTGGATAGAAATGCACCCCTACAACTAACGTTACCACGGCGATAAGCCTAATGTTAGGTGTGTGAACTGATATTAGGGTTTATTATTATTAACTAAGTAAGTAACTAACTAAGTAATATTGAAGATCTACAGTTGTGTTTTGCTCAATATGATGTTAAGTGGCTGATCAGTGGGTTTGCTGCAGTTAAATATACTGTATATCCTCTGTCCAAGACGAAACCTAATATTTATGTGGATGACGCAAGATCATTTTATAATTATAATATGACCGCGTGGTGAACCTATGAACCTAACTCATATTTAGACATCTGACATTAAAGATTTGTGTTGTTGTTGCCCAGATAAAATGACAGAGAAAAGAAAAACAGACATAAGATCCTTTTTCAGTACACCAAAACGCCAAGTAAGTACAATAAGTCCTCATATCAAGACAATATGGTAACATCTTTATAAGAATGGGTGCTTATGGAACTGCTTTGAATCCGTCCTGCTGCCCTTTGCTGCGTGTCTTCCCCCATCTCTGTCCCACCTTTCCTGTCTATCAACTGTCACTCTATAATGAAGGGAAAAGCCCCAAAAAAATAATCTTTTTTTTATGTTTATTGTCCCCCCCAACTGTTAGATGAGATGTACGCCTATGGTGTCATGGTACTAATTGTACAAAAGTCTGCTAAATGTAAATAAAACTGATGTGACTAAGAATGAAATTACTGCCGGTTTTAACATTTCACAGATATATTATTTTTTTTTTGTGGTGTTTATTGGTTTTCAGAACACATATGTTTTACAGATCAGTACAATGCAAATAACCATTTTTTAAGAAATAAGAAGACAAAAAATTATAATGAAAATCTGAAAAAATAAATCACAAAATAAATGAATATACACATACATATATACATACATGTGCATACATTAATAAATAAATTATAATCAATAAATAATAATAATAAAAAATAATAATAATAATAATAATAGTTGCTTAGCAGTTCAATATAAAAGGATTAATTGATGCAGTGTAAAAAAAGAATAAAATAAATAAATATCTGAATAAACTTATGACAATGAATAGGGACTAATAGTCGCATGAGAGGAGATTTAAAGCTTAGATTCAGACTATGAAGGGACGCCATATTTTCTCAAATTTAAAGGCAGAGCCTCGCAGTATTAATCTTAATTTCTCTAGTTTCAAGTGATTGGGTCCTCCTAATTTCCTGCATTGTAACAGAGGCTGTGGGGTTTTCCAGCTAAGGAGAACCAATCTTTGTGCTAATAACATTATAAAGGCTACCACTATTTTGTTAGCTCCCCTGAGAGGACTTCCATCTCCAAAGACACCAAACATACCAATCAAAGGATCTGGATCTATCGTCTTTCTGACATCAGATAAAGTCTGGAAAATAGACCTCCAATAATTGTGTATTTTAGGACAAATCCAGAACATATGTGCCAACGTGGCAGGAAACTGTTTACGTCGATCACAAGTAGCATCTACAGGTGCTGGTCATATAATTACAGTATCATGAAAAAGTTGATTTATGTCAGTAATTCCATTCAAAAAGTGAAATTTGTATATTATATTCATTCATCACACACAGAGTGATATATTTCAAGTGTTTATTTCTTTTAATTGTGATGATTATAACTGACAACTAATGAAAATCCCAAATTCAGTATCTCTGAAAATCAGAATATTACTTAAGACCAATACAAAAAAGGATTTTTAGAAATGCTGGCCAACTGAAAAGTATGAACATGAAAAGTATGAGCATGTACAGCACTCAATACTTAGTTGGGGCTCCTTTTGCCTGAATTACTGCAGCAATGTGGCGTGGCATGGAGTCAGTCTGTGGCACTGCTCAGGTGTTATGAGAGCCCAGGTTGCTCTGATAGTGGCCTTGAGCTCTTCTGCATTGTTAGGTCTGGCGCAACGCATCTTCCTCTTCACAATACCCCATAGATTTTCTATAGGGTTAAGGTCAGGCCAGTTTTCTGGCCAATTAAGAACAGGGATACCATGGTCCTTAAACCAGGTACTGGTAGCTTTGGCATTATGTGCAGGTGCCAAGTTCTGTTGGAAAATGAAATCTGCATCTCCATAAAGTTGGTCAGCAGCAGGAAGCATGAAGTGCTCTAAAACTTCCTGGTAGACGGCTGCGTTGACCCTGGACCTCAGACACAGCGGGAAACACCAGCAGATGACATGGCACCCCAAACCATCACTGACTGTGGAAACTTTCCACTGGACTTCAAGCAACGTGGATTCTGTGCCTCTCCTCTCTTCCTCCAGACTCTGGGACCTTGATTTCCAAAGGAAATGCAAAATGTACTTTCATCAGAGACCATAACTTTGGACCACTCAGCAGCAGTCCAGTCCTTTTTTGTCTTTAGCCCAGGCGAGACGCTTCTGACGCTGTGTCTTGTTCAAGAGTGGTTTGACACAAGGAATGCGACAGCTGAAACCCATGTCTTGCATACGTCTGTGCGTGGTGGTTCTTGAAGCACTGACTCCAGCTGCAGTCCACTCTTTGTGAATCCCCCCCACATTTTTGAATGGGTTTTGTTTCACAATCCTCTCCAGGGTACAGTTATCCCTTATTGCTTGTACACTTTTTTCTACCACATCTTTTCCTTCCCTTGGCCTCTCTATTAACGTACTTGGACACAGAGCTCTGTGAACAGCCAGCCTCTTTAGCAATGACCTTTTGTGTCTTGCCCTCCTTGGGCAAGGTGTCAGTTGCTGTCTTTTGGACAGCTGTCAAGTCAGCAGTCTTCCCCATGATTGTGTAGCCTACAGAACTAGACTGAGAGACCATTTAAAGGCCTTTGCAGGTGTTTTGAGTTAATCAGCTGATTAGAGTGTGGTACCAGGTGTCTTCAATATTGAACCTTGTCACAATATTCTAATTTTCTGAGATACTGAATTTGGGGTTTTCATTGGTTGTCAGTTATAATCATCAAAATTAAAAGAAATAAACACTTAAAATATATCACTCAGTTCAATCAGTTTCACTTTTTGAATGGAATTACTGAAATAAATCAATGTTTTCATGATATTCTAATTATATGACCAGCACCTGTATTTTGGCAAGTTTTACTTTTGAATACTGAAGGCGATGTAGAACCTTGAACTGTACAAGCTGTTTCAACTTTCTTCAAAGCGTTTTCCCACTGATCCTCTGATATAACCAGACCCAAGTCATTCTCCCGTGCAGATTTAAGAAGGACTAGAGAGGTTTTCTGCAATCCTGACAAATAATTATACACAAAGGATATTGCTGCTTTAACTGAAGGATCAAAAGTGAACAGAGATTCCATAGCGGTAACGTTAGGTAGTGTGGGGAAGCATGATGTATTGGATTTAATAAAATTGCGTATTTGGAGGAATCTGAAGAATTGATTTTGTGGCAGACTAAATTTAATGCGCAATTGTTCAAAGGAAGGGACTATTCCATCAATGAACAGATCTTTCATTGATTTGTAGAAAATATTTTTTTCTTTCTATATTCTGGAGTTGTCTCTGAAGTTTTCTCCCCCAGACACGCTTGCAGGAATGACATGTAACAGGTCACCTCCACTCTGGAGCAGGACAGTCAAGGGACAAAACATGGTGACACAAGAGAGGAAAGAAATCCTGTCCCCAGCAGTGCCCTGGGTTCTCTCTGTGTATAGACTTGTATCTCATGTAAATGTGAAAGATATAAACAACACTTTACATGTAGAAACATGATGAGGAACCATTAGTTTTTATTAATATGATAGACTGTAACAGCTGGCTGACTAACAGAAAACGTGCAGAGCTTTACCTTTAGTGTTGTCATGTGGGTGTCCTTGAGCTCTGACAAACACGTTGAATGCATTTCTTTCCTCATGAAACATTGTTCACATTCATACATTTTATTGGCTTGCAGTCTTCTTCTTCTTCTTCTTCCCTGCTTTTGTTGGCAGGGCATTACAGCACATGTTGGCGTGTTATGCCACTGGTTGATCAGTGAAGAAGTGTGAAACCATTGGGAGGACTGTGTATCGCACCCATTCATATTTTATAAGATCAATGTACCACAGGACAATGTGACAATATATGACAAATGTTCAGAGTGATGATCCTTCAGAGAATCATCACCTGATGTAGGGTTTTAAGATAAGAAAAGCCTTCATTGCGAGAAATTTACACATTTACTGAGCTTTATTGTGTCAGCTCATTGTTTGTCTGTCTGGCCAACCCGGTCTCACGCCAGTTCGTGAAATAGTCACGTTATTTTGATTTATTAATTTGTATACAGGTCACGATTTTCTTGTTTATTTCGTGTACAGGTCACGATTTTCGAACGTTACCATTTCACAAACTGCCTAAATGACACTGGGCTGCTCTGGGGGACGCAACAACGGGAAAATTAAACAGCACAACGGGGAAATTCAACAACACACGCGGCGACAAAAACAGGGCGGACCGCCACACACGCGGCCACAACAGGGAAATTAAGCGGAGCAGCGCTGGCGACATGAAACGCCACAACAGCGGGACGGTTGAGTTTAGGAAAAGAAGAACTGGGAAAGGTACTGTCACACGCATGGGACACGCCCAGACAACAGCGGGACGGTTGTGGTTAGGAAGAGAATAAGGAACTGCAACATGCCGGACACGATCCCCGGTCTCCGTGGTGAAAGTCCTGTATTGTTTGACCCATCCACCCCCCCGACCAACCTCCCTACATGGATTTTCTGCTTTTCATACTACTCCCTACCGTTGTTGCGCTGTGATTACGAAACATGCTTCCCATTTAAATACATTAAATTAAAATTCATAATCACCACACGAAAAAAATGACATAATCGTGCCCTGTTCACAAATTAATAGATTCAATAATTGTAAAAACTGCCATGAGACTGGTCTGGTCTGGCACACTTTACTGTTCTGCTTCACTCTCTCAGCTCTCATAGTGTAGCAGCAGCAGCTGGTTCCAGTTGGAAAGCTCTGATAAACTCAGTGGACCTGCTCAGCGGCAGACAGACAGTTAAAGACTAGCTGGTGAACACAGAGGAGTATTCAGCAGCTACAGAGACAGATGTTTCCCTCAGGATACTAAAAACAGCTGAAAGAGGGAGAATATTGGATTGACATTCATCAGGTGGACACAGACACAAAGACTCCTGATGAATGATCATGTTGCTCTGTAACTGCTGCATGTGGAAACATGGAAACATGGCAGCTGTTTGCTAACAAGTTCAACACGTCACCTGAGAAGGTGATGATGTGTTCGTGTTTGTGCCAAAATATCTATAATTGAATATGAATACTGAATTACCTGGGGCATATCTGGTTCATTCCTGGCCACAAAATGCTTTCCTACAGTTTGATAATGTTAGAGATTATATGAGCAACAGAAAGTTTTGGTTCTGCTGTGTCCAGTGACAAGATGAGGTGGATCTATGTTTGGGACGGATCTGTTAATGCTCTCAGACTGAGTTAGCGCTGTAGGATCACAGGAAGAGTAAAAAGGGAAATGTGTGTTACACTGACTTTTGCTCTTTGAGCATTCCTTGGCTGCACTGGAATGTAAAGTGGTTTGACCCTCAGCTCACCGGTCACTACCACGACACTGCTGATCACACACCATGTTACTATGACAACGTCACAGAGAAGTCTCACGCTAGTGGAAAAACGGGGTTTGACGGCAAGATTGTGCAAGTATGGTGCCTGTGTATGTGTTTGTGTGTGTGTGTGTGTGTGTGTGTGTGTGTGTGTGTGTGTGTGTGTGTGTGTGTGCGTGTGTGTGTGTGGGGGTGTGTGGGACACAGGTGGACATGATAACTCAGCGGATCTGTGACCTTGTGCACGCACACACTCTCCTTGTTGTCCTCATGGAGCACTCACACACTCTGTATTATTAGCACACAGACAGCAGGTTCAAAGGCAGCTCTGAGAGGAACCTGCTGTTGGCCAATAGTTAAGAACCAGGAATCAACACATTGAGACACCAATCACCCTTTTATAATAATGAGAAGTCTGCATTAATTATTAATACAGTTATACTGCATATCCTGTATAGTTTGTTGTGCAAACAGAAATCAATACTGTAAATAGTTCTTGATTTAGATGTTTTGCATATGTAAAGGAAGAGAGAGAGAGAGAGAGAGAGAGAGAGAGAGCGAGAGAGAGAGAGAGAGAGAGAGAGAGAGAGAGAGAGAGAGTGCATTTTTCCCTCAGCAGTGCCTGCAGGCTGCATTTACCTGTTCCGGACATCTACGTGGCAATATTCACTTGGTGAGACGGATATGTACGTTTTCGTGATCAGCATATATGTGAAAAGAAATGGCCGTCAGGTGTTATTAGTTTGTGACTACCTTTGGCTGAGAGGTGTTTCCAACATCACAATCCCTGATGGAAATGGAAAAGACAAAACGTTAAAAAATGCCATGAAGTTGAATAACCGCCTCTCCTAACCAGTATGAACATGAAGTGAGGGAGGCTCACACTGCAGTAGTTATAGCCACGTGGCAACTGCGTGTATGTTTTAGGCTTACCGGTTGGAACCATAGAAAAAGTCTGGGGGAGAGAACATGTAAACTCCACACAGAAAGGCTCTGCACCATTAATCAACCAACCAGAAAAAAGGTGTCTTTCTCTCCAACTTGTTTTCTCTGTTTGTCTGATTTACAGCTACATTTCATCACAGAGGGCCTCCTGTGCTTCATGTTTTTAATGGCAGTGTGATAGCCATCCCATCAGTGTTAAAGCAGAAATGCTCCAGGATCAGTGCACCAGAAGCCCCACTATCAGCCTCTAGAGCCTGCAATGTGCATCGCTACAATATCAAAGAGTTGGACAGAAACAGCATACTGATCACTTTTCTATTCTTAGATCCCTGACCATGGAACAGAAAGGTCATGGAACCACTGCCCCCCCCCCACAGCCCTGTGGCATCAACCACTATTAATCTATGTTACAAATGTACAACACTATTCATTATATAAAAGTGGATATTGTTAATTATTCATACAACTAAAGTGTCAACATATGTTGGTTTGGTCAGCCTTCTGGGCAACTGAGTGAGTGTTTCAAACGTTTGTCCATTAAAGTTACTTCCAGGTAACCATTTGACCGGACTTCCTGCTGACCGGACTTCCTGAGTCTCCACTGACCCGCTTTCCAGAGTCTCTGAAGGCCGACCCCTGCCTCCAGTGTCAAGTCGGGGGCCTGGCCGACCCCTATCTTCAGTGTTCTGTCGGCGGCCTGGCCGACTCCTGTTCCTGTTGCCTTACTGCTGGACCCTGGCCCAGCTGACCTGTCTCCCGACTCTGGTCCGACTGACCCGCCTCCGGCCCCCGTCTCCAGTATCCAGTCAGCAGCCCGGCCGACTTCTGCTCCTGTTGCCTTATTGCCTATCCCTGTCCCTGTTCCATTTACCTTGTTGGTGGACCCTGGCCCAGCTGTCCCTTCGCCTGACTCCAGCCCAGCTGTCCCTTCGCCTGGCTCAGGCCAAGCTGGCCCTTTGCCTGCCCGGCCCCCAGAGGGTCTTTGCCATCCTGCTCGGCCTCCAGAGGGTCTTCGCCGTCCTACCTGGCTTACTGTGAGAGGGGTTCCGCTAGAGGGTTTCTGCCTTTGCCGTCCTCCTCGGCCGCCAGAGGGGTTCCGCCTTCGCCGTCCTGCTTGGCCACCAGAGGGGTTCCGCCTTTGCCATCCTGCTCGGCCGCCAGAGGGGTTCTGCCTTCGCCGCTGCCTGCCAGAGGGGTTCCGCCTTTGTCGCCGGCCGCTAGAGGGGTTCTGCCTTCGCCGCTGCCCTCAACCCCCATTTCCTTGTAACAAGCTAGAGTGTACATTCTGACAACGTGACTCCCTGAAAGGACAAACTGTGTTTGGCTTTAAAATAGCAGCAGATTGTTGCCCTAAATGTTGTCTGCAGTGAAATAACCTGGCAGCTGAAGCAACAAACAGGGTCTTCCCTTATTATTGAGGAAATGGAAATGTGTGTGTGTGTGTGTGTGTGTGTGTATGTGCGGGTAGTATGTGTGTGTGTATGTGTGTGTGTGTGTGTGTGTGTATGTGTGTGTTGAGCCATGTAGGGGAATCCTGTCTGTCAGAAGTGTGTGTGATTTCAGCTGTGGATTAGCATTCTGTTCCCGAAGGGAATAACAAGGCCTATTAACTGGTTCCATCTCTGAAAGCGTGTGTGTGTGTGCGTGCGTGTGAGTGAGATGAGGCGAGAGCCCTGTAAAGTTCATGTGGGCTGGAAAGCTGGCTGTGAGCTCACTGACTGAAAGTTAGGATTAAGGATGGGATCAGTGTGTCCTTCAACTTGACCCAGTCTGTCTCCATTACACATACAAACACACCCACGCACTGCTCATCATTTCTACTAAAAAGACTTGTGCTGGGTAGTTTCAGAGCTGATCAGGATCAGGGCTTGATCACATGGACTTGATGCCGCTAGCGAGTATCGAACACTCTGAAGTGATGATACAGAGAGCTCGCTGTCATCACCTCTAATGAGAAGAACTGAGCTGAACTACACACATCAGATACACAGCAGACACAGCAAGGCGTCCAAATCAATGTTGGTAATTCCATTTTTTGATAGGCTGATTAGCTGTTACTCATAATGTGTAACCAATCAGATAGTGCTGTGGACGGGACATTGAGTGAGTCAGCGCGGGGACTGCAGACAGGCAGCTGCATACACTGTACAGGGAATTATAATCACCAGAGACATTTCAAATATATATAAAATATGTCGTACTTTAACAGATTTTCACAGAAAAAAAGGACAATGTTTGTCATTGTTTTGTTGTGTTAATTGATTTCCAATCATTAATACATTTGCATAAAGCAAGCATATGTGTCCAATGTGTCCCATATCCCTTTCGAACAGAACTAAAAATAGTGATTAATCGTGATTAACTATGTTATTTGATTGACAGCCTAATTCTTGATAATGTTATTAAATAATAATAATAATAATCAGCTTGGCTGGTTTTGTTACTAATTGCACTTATGTTGTTAGTGGTTGATAGAAATGAAGTTGGTACACAGAGCAGTGTGTGTGTGTGTGTGTGTGTGTGTGTGTGGGTGTGTTTGTGGGGGGGGGGAGTACAGTAACATGTTGGGTTCTTTGTCTGTGGTTTCAGAGGCTTGGCTCACTGAATAGAGTTTGGTGATTGTAATAAAAAGGGGCTGTTTAAAGGTTTGTTTTATAGCAGCCATCTAAAGCATTATTGGTTGATGTCTCCACTGGATGTATTGTGTGTCCTGCAGCTGCCCAGCTGGCCTTGTCAGGACCTTTTTATAGTGGCAGCCTTCTCAACACTGCAGCACAAATGTTTTCTGGAGCTCTTTATCCTGCAGGGATAGGGTTACACACGCACTGACACACAACCAGCCACATTTTTAACCACTTTTATTTATCTTCATGTATCTAATAGCTCTACAACATGAACAAAGCACCATGCAAAACTGCACAGAGACACCTTTTCTATTATATTTGTACGACAATGTGTTGCAAGGTGATATAAAACACACGCACACGCACAAACACAGAGCCTGACCCTGGTAGTTAAGTCAGGGGGAGTCTCCGTTTCTCTCTCTCCTCACACACAGCAGCAGCGCTGCATGTGCGCGTCTGGCTTGCTGTGAGAGAGAAAACGAGAGAGACAGATGATTTCAGTTTCATGTGTGTGTGACGCTGTGTGCTCAGTGGTGAGGACGCACTTTGGATTTCCTCCGTCTGCCTCCCCCCGATCTCTGCCTGTCTGAGTGCTCCTGTCCTGTCTTTGTTCTGTTCGTCTATTGGTTAGTCCATCTGTCCATCTGTCTGTTTGTTTATTTATCTGTCTGTCTGTCTGTCTGTCTAACAGTGTGTTTATCCCTCTGTCTGTCCGTCTGTTCTTCACAGAACGACGTGGCCCAGCTATGACAGCATCGGCAAGCTCCTCCAGCGGTTTAGAGGTCCTCCTCTCGGCCCTGCAGGTAGGGATCCACACTGCATTGCTTAATATTGTTCATGCTATTTTAAATACAATGTTGCAAATCTAACCGCATTGACCTGTGAAAGTGTTGGGCTTATTATCTTTTGACTTAGCAGTTACCTTTTTTTTGCACAGACTGAACAGTGTTGAAATTCTTAATACCTGTTGCAGTTATTGACATTTTCAACAAAGTTCTTTACAGTAATACACGTCAGAAAACGTCCATGATGTCTTTGATTTAACGCAATGCACACTATGTGAGGTTGTCACATGAGCCAGCAGAGGCTTTACATGATGAGACCAGAGGCACCAGAATTAGTCATGTATCCCCAGGAGATTTGGGGATCTGTTGCTGCGTGCTGACATTTCAGACTTGGTTGACCTCTATCAATATCAAAAGCAGGACGGTAACATTACTGTAAGACACTCCGGTAGAAGTAAGAAGGACTCTTTGAATCACAGTACTTCCATTTAATTGCTGTGATGAGACAACGTGGCATCCTGCCTGTACATATGTAATTATGAACAGGCCCTACCAACCAACTCCTCTCTGGTTCACTGATGCTCTTCAAAGTGGACTTTGTCATTCTCACAAACTGACTCATGATGGAGATTCGGCTCAATCTGACACATGAAGTCCTTCTGATTATCTGATTGGACCATGACAGAATGCAGATGTAAGGCTCTGTAGCTTTTCAGATATGTTTCTCAGAGATATATTGTTCACACATTCAATTCCATTCACCTTCTTTGTATTGGAGAGGAGACATAATTCTCAGAGTCTGTACTGGAACACCAACACTATATGCATATTTCTCACTATATGTAGGTAAGAAAATAAGTTTTCTGTTTGTAATTTAGGAAAATCAATCAAATTAATTTCTTTGAGGCAATAAGTGAGAAACCATGCTTTTAGGTACCGGTAAACTACCTGTTGCTTGTGAGTAACACCAAATAATACATTAATATCAACATCGCCCCATCCTCTTGTGGTGGAAAGTTCCCAGAAGATGAAAAACTCTAACTAACTGAGAGGAATTCTTTGGTGCCAACACAGAAACTAGACGGATTTAAAACGTACTACCACTCAGAAATATAATGCAATTGATTTTGGTTCCTCTTGGTGTGTGTGACTCTGATAGCTGCAGCATCAAGGCCAGCTGGACAGAGATTGGTGGATGAAAGAGTGGTAGAAGAGAGGGAACATGTTGCAGGTGTACTGAATGAGTGGTATATCAAGGGGTGTGAAACTAAAAGCATGAACATGATGCAAACCCACAGGTGTGCACATACATAAGATGTGATTGAAACAGGGAACATTATAACAAAAGCAAATCTATAACAACATGCCGAATGTGAATGTTCCTGTTCTGTGTATGATATGTGAGAGAATGTGTATAGCTTCATAGATAGAGTTTGATAGCTCTATCTATAAACAGATGAACGGAAACTCTACATGACTGAAAGAACATCACGGTATGCCCTGATATTGTATTGCAGCGATAAGTCTGTAACTGTAACTGAGAGTACACTCCCACCACGTGGGCAGCTAACACAGCAGAGATAGATACTGTCAAAGCTTTGTGACATTAAATGGGACTATGAATGGAGTTGGTAATGGCGGAATGTCTCAGTGTGAACATTCATTTTTATACTGAGAGCCAGCTGTTGACTCATCCTAGAGAAAACAAGAATGGGCAGGAGAGAAACACCTCTTACTATGACCTTTTTTTTTATTTCAGTGTTGTTACTGTCTCATGCAGAAGTACATATAGGCCTCATATTTCCTTCAGGTCTGTCCAGATCCAAGTTTATAACTTTGTCTAAAAGTCTGGACTCACTTGTCACTTGGTTTGGATGAGACCACATTAGGAACTGTTCCTCACCTTCTGAATGCTGCGTCATGCTCTGACTTGACAAGGCATTCGCCTCATGTAGCCCCACATTATTCTGGGACATTCTATTCATTGTTAAAGTATTGCCATGGTCAGCAGTAAACAGCAGAGTTCTGCTTTCAGCCAGGCGCTGACAGTCTTCTGTTAGTAGGCTGCTGTATGCTATCTCCACGTGAGGTATGATGTTGCTGGAGTGGGTACGTCATTAATATCCCAGGGATTCCCTCTGACAAGTTCACTACCACGTGTGATGGTGATAGTCAACAGGCACACAACTCATTTTCCTGTTATTCAGACCATTCTAAGTCAGCAGAACTTGTTAAAGAGTAATTTAGGACCAGTGCAGTACTACTGTGTAGTCCCTGTGTGGCCGTACTGTAGGCTACCTCCCACACATCTTGTGTCCTTGATGGTAAATAACGATGTGATGACAGTCACTCATTCTGTTTTAGCGTCCCTGCAGCAGGTGTCTTTAATTCCCTGTCACAGTTCAAAGGCAAGAGACATCAACAGTACAGAAAAGGGCCGATTCTATTCCATTTAACAACTGATATGCATCCAATAGTCTTCAGGCGTACAGGCAAATGAAAAGCGAAGCAGACACTGATTTCAGATAAATGTCAGAATGTAGGTTTGCATAACAACAATGTGCTTAAAACATATGTTTCTCCACCTAATATTGGCATATATTGTCCTGATATTATTGTGCATTATTACTTAAACTGGAAATCCTCACATTATTGAGGGGGTAGCTTTTTCCTCAGATCAATGTTACACACTAAGATGAACTAAATGCATACACATTTGACAAGATTTATGAGAGTTTAATGTTTTATTAAATCTTTCAAAAGGGGCATTATATACATTGTCTAATTCCAAGACCAACCAATCTAAATGTGCACCATTCAGTTCAATTGTATGGTGTAAGCTCTGAAACCTGAGATGTGCTTGGTTCTAATCCTCATCCACCTTTCATGTGTTTGTGTTATCAACTGTTCTCTGTCTCAAGTGTGTGTGCTGCATTTGGATTAGCTTATAGAAATGTGTGTGAAGCATGTGTGGATACAAGTTGGGAGTGAATCCATGATCTTTGTTTAGGTGGGTTTACACTGTGTGAGGGGTAATTCCTGACAATCAGGAATTAATGGCAAATGGCAAGGCCAGAACGGTTCTGGAGTCCATTATTGCCGCTGAATTTCCACCATTAATTACCTTATAATTGAAACATTGAAGGGCATTTACCTGCTTATACCGTGGTCACTTGCAGATGAAAAAACATTAGGCCATTTATTCATATTTTAATGCGTTTTGCAATCAAAACAACAGAACAATCATTCCCATTCCATAAGGTTCTTTTGCAATGCAAAGGTTGTTCACTGCTCCAGTAAATAGGATGGACCTAGATACGACTTGCCACCCTTAGCAACAGGAGATATGTATAGTCCGCTCAGTTCAGAGAACTCTTCAGCTCAGACAGCTATGAGCCAGAAAGCTAACGCTATGCTAGCAAGAGTCAAAGTCAATAACATCGTGCACGGTTGGCAATCAGTAATATAATGTGACAGTATGTTTCACAACAAAACATGCTAGCTATCAGCCATGTTATTGTCCCCAAATCCATATCAAGACTTTCAGGAACAGATGCTCCTCCATGTGTAACGTTACTGTCGGCCGCAGCCTGACGTAGAGGAGGCACGTACAGGCCCTGTCAGAGACATGCTGAGCCAAACCAAAGTGTTGTATTTCGCTGCAGCAGTAGGAGGCAGGATAGGTAACAATTGACATAACTAGCATAACCCATAATCAGGGAGGCTGTTACTTCTGTGTTCAGCAACAGTCTCTCATTACAGTAACTCAACACAACTCTGCACTGTTTGTCCCTATTTAAACTGGCAGAGAGTTGGCCACAGGAGGAGGCCTCATCATACAACACACATTTTAATGAGGGTGGTGTTTGGCCAACCCAAAAGATTTCTGTCAGAGCAGCAGAATTGAATCAGCCATCATACGCCTTCAGTCACGTTGAGACCATTTTAAACCTTCAGGATGAGAAACTCTTCTGGGAAGATTGGCCTTATATCAACATGTAGAGTAAATGAGACATCAGTCTCTACAGCTTCTTAAAAGTAGAAAAATGGGGTAGGACCAGAAAAGTATTTTTTTTAACTTCTTCATACTCCTTTTTGAACATGGAAATCCTTATTTGAATCATTTACAATCATTTTGAAAGATATGTTTGTTTGTATGTTGTTTTTGCTGGTTTTCTTGCTCGTACTGAAATGTACATGTTCTTATTTATCTTTTATTTTTTTTTAACATGTTTTTAAAATAAACTTAATCAAACAAAATCACACATTCGTGTGTTGTGGGGAATGGCTGGGCTCACACAGACCTGAGAGGTCCCAACATAGATAGATTGAGCTTTACTGTGATTGTGCTCAGAGTACAATATTAATCTGTTTAGCAGCTTTTGAGCAGTGTGCATAATAAAAAAAAAAAAAAAAAAAAAAAAAAAAATGGTATATAGTTGCCATGGTGAATATGAAACCAAAGAGTCTGTTTCGGTATTAATGTGGGTTAAATGGCCATAGAGAATACAACATTCTGATGAGGGTAGGCAATCATTTCAGATAAGATAAGCTTTTGCATTCATTGTGTATTTTCTGTCTTTGTTCTTTTTGTCTGTGCAGAGTGGAGGGGATGTGGAGAGCACCTTGAATATCCTCAATGTCCTGGATGAACTTCTGTCTGCTGGTAAGCTCACATAAGCTCTTGACCACGTCACTGCATTTGACAAGGCAATATCGTGTAGGGGACTAACGTTAAAAGCGTTAAAAAAAAAAGAACAGAGGACGGGAGCAGTTTGATGCAAGAAAGCAAGCAGTTGAATCTGCGCAGCCAACCAGGTTGCAATGAGTTTCAAACCTCTCAAATCTTTCACTTTTATGCATCAAAAAGCTCCCCTTCTGAAATAATTGTTGAAAATACATTTAAAGATCAAAATCATAATGAGCAAAATTAACGTATTTTATTCTTGTTTGCAAATTGTCATTTGCCCATATACAATATTTATCCACAACTCCCACAACTGTTTACTTCTTTTACATCCTGGTTACAGTATGATTGGTCAGTAAAAGTATCTGGACATGTTTTGACACACTGCTGTTGAAATGTTATGAGCTATGAGCTGTTATATTTATGTTCTTTTTTCCTTAATAATAAGATAGAAACAGCATAATTCAAACACCGAATGTATTATTTTCATTTCAAAAGAAGAAGAATGAGTGGAGGTCTTCACAGTGTTACATGATGGGAGAATCCCTTTGGAACTTGGATGTTGAATTCGTTTTCAGGTTGTTTTTCAGTGAGCCTCGATCATTCTTGAAGCTCTAAATATTGAGTTGGGCCCTGTGTGCAGTCTCCTCAGTGGTCAGATTGAGTGGTCATTGTATGTTGAGCTGATATTCCAACAGTGCTAACCCTAGACTAACCTTCTGTTTCGGTTGTGAAGTTCGAAGAACAGCTGTGCTAAATGTTAATTCCAGCTTGTTATCGGCTGCATTTTTGTGCACCAAATTAAAGAACATCTGATTGTAAGGAGGACTTTGTAAACGCTAAAAGCATCAAGAGCATTGAGACATACAGAGCAGTTCTCTCAGGCTTTGTGACAGCAGATTACTAACTTTCGAATGGTAGTAGAAGTTCATTGGTTGATGGAGATAAACAGTTGGTGGGCCAATTCGGAGCTCCAGTCCATGGGCGTACATCTCATCTAACAGTAGGGGGGGGGACAATAAACATAACATTTCTGAAGAGCAATTTTTGAAGGGGACACAAATAATACAGCCACAATTATACTTGTAGAGGACATGTGTACACAGATGAAAGCCTTAATACTATCATTAGTGTAGCATGGAGACTGTACCATTATCCTTCTTTTCAGTGTTTCTCTTGATTCAATGAAAAAGCTGACTAAATTGACCAAAAATATTCTTCTTTAAAACCATTTATTTATTTTGAAGTTGTTTACAATCAAGCCACAAAAATACCTTAAAACATAATGACTTAGTTTGAAAAAGTGTCCCCATATAAAAGAAATACAATGCTTTTGTACACTTGTTACATTAGCTTATCATAATGTAAATGAATGAGCCACTGGTAAAGCTCATCTGCTAACCCTGACGGCCACACACCTCCAAAAATACTGACTAAGCTCAACACACTTACCTGAGACCCTACACTTGACTGTCCCTGGTCTCCCCGAGACTCTACACCTGACTGTCCCTGGTCTCCCTGTTCCTCAGTTCTTTCTGTCTCCTTTACCTGTGACATAGTGACGTTAGTATTTCCATAAGCACCCATTCTTATAAAGATGTTACCATCTTGATATGAGGACTTATTGTACTTACTTGGCATTTTGGTGTACTGAAAAAGGATCTTATGTTTGGTTTTCTTTTCTCTGTCATTTTATCTGGGCAACAACAACACAAATCTTTAACGTCAAATGTCTAAATATGAGTTAGGTTCATAGGTTCACCACGCGGTCATATTATAATTATAAAATGATCTTGCGTCATCCACATAAATATTAGGTTTCGTCTTGGACAGAGGATATACAGTATATTTAACTGCAGCAAACCCACTGATCAGCCACTTAACATCATATTGAGCAAAACACAACTGTAGATCTTCAATATTAACCCTAATATCAGTTCACACACATAACGTTAGGCTTATCGCCGTGTTAACGTTAGTTGTAGTGGGTGCATTTCTATCCAACAAGCTATTAAACAAGTTAGATAACGTTACATTATATTACACTAACATAACTGACCCCCCCAACCCCCCTAGGATTTCCGCCTATGCTCCAGTCAAAGATCAAACAATGGAAAACCATGTGGAAAAGACGATGTAACTATGACATTTCTGTTTGTTTCATGTGCTGTATTACTGTGAGGAAGGTTACATTCTCATCGCTCCACACAGATCTCATGTTTCAGCTCTTCATGCTTCATGGAAGGTGGCTGGAACACTCGTAGTGACAGAATTAGTGTAATGTTGACTCTGGACCTCAGCTCATTGGGGTATGAGGTTAACATGTTGATTTTTTAGATAAGATAGTGTTAAAGGGTGTGTACTCGCAAATATTGAACAGTGCAGTGTTATTCCTCCACTCTCCATCAACACCCTTAAATTAGGGCAGAAAGTGTAACATTTCTGAAGAAGTCAGGACACTGAGACAGGCAATGTAAGAAAAGTTCAGTTTACTAGGCGATGGAGACAAAGGTCAGTTACCAGGAAGTCACAAGGAAACAAGCTGACAACAAGCAAACAAGAGACAACACAGACAGAACATGAACAACAGTGGGACCGCTGGAAAGCTAGGCTCGAACACTAGACAACTTGACAACACTAGTGTGTGTGTGTGTGTGTGTGTGTGTGTGTGTGTGTGTGTGTGTGTGTGTGTGTGTGTCACAATGTGCATTATATTGATGTAGGATTTGTGATCTGTCTTGTTGGTTTGTTAGATGTTGTCATGTTGTTACTGTTGGATTTAAATTGTGCCCTGCCTAGGGACTGCAGATGTAAATTAGCCCTGACACACCAACCCGATTATCGGCCGTAGGACAGTCTGGCGAGGTCGCTGACTCGAGTCTGTTCGGTGTGTTCTGTACCGTCGTCCGTCGGAGGAGCTGTCGGCCTTCATTTTGGCCGACCTGACATGTTCAGTCTGGAGACAGGGCAGTCGTGTGTCACCCGGAAATGGCGAGCGGATGAAAAATATGACGAAAATCTTTTAAACTGACCTTTGTTGATCTGAAATGAAGACAGATTCAGAAACTGCACGGCCTATTTCTCGCTTAAAATGTTTTCAGAAACACGTTTCGGTGAACTATTTTAGTACAATATGAGATCGTATTCTGAACATGACATGACAGTCTGGCTGTGAATTTCCGGAGAAAAAAGAACCACGTGACGCGTTTGTCCAATCAGCTGCTGGTTTTCATTTTCTGAGAAACAATACAGAGCAGCGCCGCCTGCTGCTATGGAGACGTATTAAGTTTTGCGCACGCGCAGAGCGTACGCTCAAGTCGGCGTCGCCTCAGTGTGTTTTGAGGCATTTTCTTGGACCTCGGGGACCAAACTGATCAGTCCGACTGGCTTTTCTACCGACGGTAGGCCCGTCTGGTTGGTGTGTAACAGCTCTAAGGCTAACATGCATCAAATGGCAACATTTATGTTAAAAATTGTACATGGTCCCTAATAAATAAAATGAATAAATAACAAAATAACCTGGCAAATGACTAGAGAAACAGGACTGGTAGAAATACTGAGGGGCTAATGAGGGAATGAGCTGCAGGGGAGGAAATGGGCAGAAGGATCTGAGGCTGGAGGGAGAGGTGGAATCTGAAATGAAAGGAGAGACAAACAGAAGAGAGAACATGATTAGTTGTTGCTGGGTACAACAATTACACCTTGTAGTTCCTGTTTTTTTTCTTTGGATCATGTCATGCCACCATCTTAACACCACAGAAAACACTTAAATCCATCAGACTCTTGAACACATCCGCCCCTGCATCCGTCCCTTTAAACCCACTGGTTTTATCTGCTGGGTTAGTTTGTATTGGATTAGTCTCCAGCAGAGGAACCAGCAGCATCTTTCTATCTCTCTGCAGGTACAGATCGTCGTATCCACTACATGATCAGTAAAGGTGGCAGCGAGGCTTTGCTCATCGCACTGGTCAATGCCGGCCGCAGCTTCAGTCCCAACTACACCATCCTGCTGCCACTGCTGCACCTGCTGGCTAAAGTGGGACACAGAGGTGAGGATGGATGAGAAATTTTATGGTGATGGATGAATAGAATAGAATAGAATGCCTTTTATTGTCACTATACACATGTACAATGAGAAGCAACTCCTACATGTATGTAAAATAAATATAACAACATGGACTAAAGTAAATAGTGAAAAAAAAAGGGGGTAAGGTGCACAGTTCTGAGATGCTATATACATATAAAAAATAAATATGGTTTTATATACAGTGTGATATGCAGTGTGGGTAATTGCACATTATTTGAATGAATAATAGATATTGGACAATGAGAGTAATGATATTGCACAGTATACAGATATTGCACAGTAATGGAATTGCACAGTATTATCAATAGTATTAAATGTTAAATATTGCACAGTAGGTGAGTAAGGAAAACCCAAATGTTTGACTGTTGAACCAGAGATAGGTGAGTTGGTCAGCAGGAACAGGACATGTTGTAACCACTAGCATCTCTTTGGTAATACTACTAATAATAATGGTGATGATATGTGTAACGCTACACATATCATCACCATTGCACTTTATCCGCCCAATAGAGGATCGCAGAGCCCACCACTCAAAAACCTAGCCCTGCAACATCTGACAAATAAACCCAAAGGCTACTTTGGGTTTATTTACTCCGAAATGCCAACCACAATATGCAACAACTAGACATCAGAAATAAAAACGCCAGCCCTGCAATCATGTCTCTACTGTAAACAGGAAATCCAATTGGCCAAAAACAGCTGTCATGTTTTTAATATTCTCAGGTTGCTGTTATTGTTGTGTGCTTTGTAATCATACATTTCATACATTTGCGTTTCTTAGACTAAATCAATTGAAGACGTTTGTCAGTAGGCAACTGTGGTTTTAATCAGAAAATGATAAGATGTATCAGATAAACTCTTATGTGAAATCAGTTTGATTAACACGTCTAAATTATTGTTTTGGTGAGACTAGATCAACTGAAATGTAATATATATAATAAAATAATGATTTGGGGCCCCAGGGAAACAGCTTCTTCTTTACTCTTCACCATTTCTCTAACTGGGAATGTTGGTATTGGCAGCAGTAACACACAACCAACAGATTGGTTGAGAACAATTTCATCACTTAAAAAGTGGACACTGTCAAATAAAATCCCATGAGATTGTCCGGAAAAGTGATTTCTAAAAATGTCACCGAGAAGGCCCGAGTTTTTATTAGTGTCACAATCTCAAGGGATTTTATTTGACACTGTCCACTTTTTAAGTGATGAAATTGTTCTCAATCTATCTGTGTGCTGCTAAGATGTTTTATGCCTTGGACTCAAAAAAAACAACTAATTCTGCAGTTAAACCATTTACTATTGATAGCAAAACTACTAATACTGCACAGTACAAGTCCTGCATTCAAATATTTACTTCAAGTGAAGAGTAAAAGAGATAAATTATCAGCACAATGTACTTAACTTTACTTAACATCTGTTCAAGGTGGAGCTTTCAACGCTAATATAATGCTGGATAGTTTAATGAATAATAATGCATCATATTATAATTGTTGTATTTTGTGAGTAGAATCTGAATCTACAACGTTAACATTTCTCTTACAGGTAAATGTAGTAGTACAATGTTTTCCTCTGAAGTATAAGTACACAGGAAGTCAGTGGTACACAGTTGAGTTGCATATTTGCATATTAGCAGCAACACCGGAGGCCGTATAAGTCCAAACAGGAAGCTCAATAAAGATGATAAATATTCTAAAATAAATGATATGGTCAGCTGATTCTACGCTGTTCACCTTGACGTTACTCTGATTACACATTCCTGTGTGTGTGTGTGTGTGTGTGTGTGTGTGTGTGTGTGTGTGTGTGTGTGTGTGCAGACCGGCGTATAGGTATGAAGGCAGAGGAGGCTGGAGCTGTGCTGCTCACTCTCAATCTGCTCCGACACAACGCCCAGCACAGCAGCAGGGCTGCAGCCTGCCTCTGGGCCATCCAGGTCTTCTGTTCATCAGGTACACACGCACACACGCACGCACGCACACACGCACGCACGCACGCACGTACACACACACACACACACACACACACAGCACTCACTGATCATTTGATGAATTGATTTACAACTTGCGACAGAAGCAACAAAAGATTAATTTATTTTTCATTTATTTATCTTTCACTGTCTCAATACTTCCAGCTTCCCACAATTTTTTATTAGCTATTTACTGTATTTGCCATTCTCCTAGCAACATTTCCTGTTACCTGTGTTGATTATGTGACACAGGATAACAAATCTAGTATCTGATACCTGAGCAGCTACTCATTGGGTGCTAAGCACTCAGAGACCTGAGTCAGAGCAGGGTTCACCCACTAGGTGTCAGTGAAGTAGCAAAAAAACCAAACAAAAAAACTGGATGGATCACCTCTGTTCCAATCTTCACCATTTCTATTAATGTGTGCTTTGAATCTCGACATGATATCATTACTTTGTAAGCAACAAGGAAAGTCAGAAACGTGGTAAAAAAACATTCTGTCTGAGTAGTAACAGTGTAATAAGTGTACACAGTGTAGTAACCTAGGAGAGCTCAATGGTTACCAGCCTCGGGGGATTGACAATTCCACAGTCGTGCTCCTCTGCGAAGAAGACAAAATAAACATCGCAGCAAGCTTACTGATGCATCCACAGCTGGAGTGTTTGTGTCTGCTGCAGCCAGCCAGGTGTTGAATGAAGGATACCAGCATTTAGAGAGCAACAATAACAACCACTGCACATACAGTATGATATTGGAGCTTTTAGCATCAGACTTGTAATATGGTCTTTTTGTAAGAGCAAAGACTTTATGTATGAAATGAAAAAATATTAGAATCTTCTCGACTCTTTTTATAGAGCAGTAAACGAGCTGAAGTGGACAAAAATAAGTGCCAAGCCAAATCATGAAAGATATATGAAGTTAGTGTAAATTAAATTTAAATCTGTGAAATATGAATCTGTTTTAGTGTTATTTCCACTAACATATGGTTACCGTGAGAGTGTCCATAACAGCAGCCCTGCCTGCCCACACGTGGATACTGAAGAGTCAGGAAATGGATGATTCAAAACTCATTCATTTCAATGGAATTCAAATGATACACATTACATTACACTTTTTACTTTTCAGGTTCATGAATTCATGTTTTCAGTTGGTTGTGTGTTCTCCCTACAGTTTCTACAGCAAACCTTATTGGAGCAAACCATGGACTGGATGTCATCTATGGCCTCATCCCTCAGTATAGCACCAAACATCCGCACACCATCAAGTATGTTCGCCCAGGCTTCTGCATCTCACACTGACACTAACGTCCACCCAGAGACAGGATGGGACAATGCCTCCATAACACTGACTGAAAGACTTTCCATATGTTATTGAGCCCTGTGCGATCTACAGTACATTACACACTAGGGGAAGGCAGAGAGCCCAGTATCTGTGTCTGTATTTGTTGAGGCACCAATATAATTTGTATTTCTATTTGAATAAGAGTAGAAAGAATTACACTTCTAATTTTAAGATAGTTATGTGTTAACATAAGTGTTCTTCAATAAGCTATTATAATAATTATGAACACCTCAATGTAATATTGGTTTATGGTTTTCATAAAACCAGTAATAAACATGTATAACCATATACTTTATTGAAATCATTTTAAACTAACATTCAGTGCCTATCACATTCAAACCAATAAACTAAACTGTAAACTTATAAATGTGTGAAGTGAACGTGGCCAGAAGAGCTATAAATAGCGCTCTGTTTCTCCAATGTGATATCCATGGGACACAGGCTGACTGAGCACTGAGCACAAAGTGTCAACTAGCTGCTAACTTCACTGCCAGAGCTAACGTAGGCTAATCTCCTCCTCCTGCTCAAACAGACCTATTGCAGGTCCAACAGGATAACAAAAGACAAGTGAAGTTATAATAAACTACCCCAGCCAACCAAGAAAATAAATCAATTTGAAATAAATCAAATGAAATAGTGGCGTAATGTTCTCCATTTTGCCTGACCAGGCTGCACTGCTCTTAAAGGACAAATAGGCGCAAAATGAACCTAGGGGTTAATAACACATGATTACCGAGTCGACCGTTCTCTGAGATTTGTTGTCATGCTAATTGAATGTGACCAGTTTAGGGCAAACCGCTAATTAGCTTATGAAGCTAGTCATCGAGGCACTGGTAAAGTAAAAAGAAATCCCTATTTCTATACCACTAACAAGGCTCAAAATATCACCACACTTCCACGGTAGCATAAAGAGGGTCCCTACATGTAAACCGAAGCATTGAGAACTTTGTAAGTGTACAGACAGTTTATTAAAAAGATAGTTTAGAAAGACGGTACCGTTCACGTATACAGGCGGGCGCCATCTTGGGAAAACAGTCACGATCAGTCGAACAACGAACGCCGTGCTTGAGCTATGTTACTGGTTACTGGTTGCACGGCGTTTGTCGTTCGACTGATCATGACTGTTTTCCCAAGATGGCGCCTGCCTGTATATTAGCGCTTTGCGCTAAAACTGGTCACATTCGATTAGCATGAAACAAATCCCAGAGAACGGTCGACTCGGTACCAATGTGTTATTAACCCCTAGGTTCATTTTGCGTCGGATTTGTCCTTTAATGTCTGCTCTCACACCAATACAAACCGACGGAACACAAATACCCACCACTGAACACCAGCTGTTTGACATCTTTTTTTCTTCTTCCCGAAAACAAATAATTTCAAAATATTTTGGGGAGCTGTCCTCGGCCGGCACCCTTCGCAGGGGTTCAGTACTTTGCTCAAGGGCACCGCGACAGGAGGTGAACTGAGCTACTGCCGCCCCCCAAAACAACAGTCCAGTACAAAACCTAATAGTAACGAGATCTCACCTCATGTGCAAATGAATGGTAGTTGATGGAGGTTGTGGCCCCTGGCTGACCGTCAACATTAAACTAAATTTTCTTCTCTCAGAACCAGAACATAAAAATGGCTCAGTGACATTCAATCGCTTGTTGATTCAATCAGCAGTTTATTTATACTTTGGCAGTTTGTGGAGTTAACATTAGCATCTGGTTGGCTAGGCCTCTTCACCTTCTTCACCTTTCATTTATTTTAAAGAGTCAGTGATGGCTGGCAAACTGGCCAAACACGCTGGTCGGCATGTATGGAAAGAATTTAGTTTTGGTTCATGTTGATCTCTAGATATTTTCCTTAATCCCCCATCGGTGTTGCTTGTGGCAGGCAGGAGTGTAAACTACACAGACTGCAGTTCTGTTCAGTTAGATGACCCACAGCCAGGGTTCATTAGGTTTGTCATTCTCATAAAACTTCACAACACAAAAACACATTTCCTCCTTTCTCTGTGTTGTCAGCGGCTGCATCAAAGATGATGATTGGTTGGATGTCTAACTTCATTGTCCCCAGAGAAAGCGTCCTAATGGTTTTGGCTGACCCCCTTAGCTTTCCTCCAGAACCTTGTCAGAACAGCATTTCATCCCAACAAAACCTATTAGCTGAGTTTTGAATATTTGCTGAGGATATTGGCGATACCCAGAGGACATCTTTGGAGCAGGCTGACATCTCCTCTAGTGTGGACATCAATAGATGATAGAAATATTAAAATTCAGGCTAGAGTCAAATTTGCTGGCTTATTATTATTCCAATTGCACCATGCCAAGGACAAACATAACATTGCTTAATGGCTCAACGAATAATAAAACCCTCATGTTTTGTTCGTGTACTAGAGGCCACTAGTGGGACTGCTTGAAATAAATCAGGCGCTATGGAACTCTGGGTCACCGTCTGCTTTATTAAAGCCAGATCTGTGAAATGTGCACCGGGTCGATGCACCAACTGCATGGCAGTGTTACAGTTACAGGGAAACATCATCATTATATCAACATATTCTTGGTCTAAACACATCATCATTTCTCCTGAAGTTATGCGTAGACTCCATCTCTTTGCTAAGCCACCATCCTGCTCCTCTTGGATCCTGTGTCCTCTTCCCATCTGTCTCTGTCAGAACTCATGGCATTTGGCTCAAATAGCCATCATCCTCCAGTATACCCAGCGGAGCATGCCATGAGCACCAGGAGTACCTCTTCACCCCTCTCTGGCTGGCTTGAGGCCAGGCATACCAGCCACTAGTGAACATGAAACTCCTCGGTGGTGTGAGGGAATCGGATGCTCAGACGTCACACATTTACAGCTCCCAGGGCCACTTTTCTGTATCATTTCCATGCAGAAGCCAGCTGTTATTTGTTGTAACACAATTAGAAGACTCTGGGATTCCAGATTTCAAAGCCAGTTGCTACTTTGGATAATTTGTTAGAATTGGTAGCTGAGAATTCCTGTGATGTAATAAGACCAACGAGGCGGGAGATATGCTATTTCCCTTAAGTGTGAGAGGCAGTTAGACATTCTATCACAGTGATTTATTCAATTATAGCTATGATATGGTGACCGGTAGATATGCCAGTTGGCTGCTGTGCACACTTTTAAAGCAGTAAAGTCAGTCACTCAGCTGTACAACTAAATCTATCCATCTCTGCTCAACTGTCAGCGGCACTTAATCCTTCAGTCCCGTCTGTTACTGCGAGGCACTGCATCTCTTCTTACTATCCTCTTGAAATTGTTGCAGGTTTGAGCTACTGTGGACTGTCATGGAGGCATTTTACTTTGATTGACAGGTTTGGATTCATGAATCATTTGTAATTCAAGGACGCTCAATCTCTTACTGACTCATAATATACTACCCATAATGCACCATAGACTTTTTGATTTACCTCCTGGTTCCCCAGTTACCTTTTTACAGCAGAGGGCAACATGCACACCCTCGACACTTTCTAAATTGCAGAGTAAATCACATCTTGAACAATTCCTTGTGGGTCTATAAATATTCTTTTCCATTATACATTCTGTTTCCCTGTTGATGGTGGTGAGTAGAGGCCAGTCTGTCTGCGAGGGTAAAACTGGCCTGTTAACCACAATCCAGCACCATCACTGCATCCAGCTTTTATAGCTTGGTTATGGGGCAACCACTCTACCTCCGAGCCACAGGCTACCCCATCCCCAAGCCCTAACTCATCATTCTAACTCAGTGCAGGAGCCTATTAAAACACAGATGAAGATCAAGTAGAGGAACAACGGAGAGAAAACCAGGATGTGTTTTGAGTTGGTTTAGTGCTGCTCTCTTACATTGCATTCACACTTTCATTTACCAAACAAGCTGGTTGATTAGTTACTACTGGTGTGGAACAGAGTTTCTGTTGTCCACTGTTGATTACTGTTGTTTGATCAACTGCCTCGACACATCGCCGTGTGATAACAGTATGAGGCTTAATATACTGTATCATGTGACACAATGACCTGCCCTGCACAAGTGAAGTCATAATAAGTGGTTTTTGACTGCACTTATCTCAAGTGGTTAAAGGAGAATTCCAGTCAATTCCAACACGTAGCTGTGTTGTGTGTAAATGTGGAGTGCTGTCAGTAGCAAGAAAAACTAAACCAATCGGTGCTGCCTACACCGTGTTATCCTCCTGCTATAGTTAGCACCCAACAGGCTTAAACAGGGCAAGTTTTAAATGTGTTTTTAGCCTCTAAACATGTTCAAAATGTCAAGTGTCAATTACAAGTGTCATGTCTGTTTATTTCCTGTTTTCCGGTGAAGTCCACACTAGTCGATTGTCGAACTCATACAGTCCAATATTACAAAATGTATTTTTTCCACAAAAATAGCTCTTGAACTCTTGAACTGCAGCTCTGCTGGCTCCACTGTGGTGTCAGGTTACAGCCTGTTGCTACATAGTCATTACTAAGGACATAACAACGACAAATCGTTTTTTTGTGGAAAAAATACATTTTGTAATATTGGATTGTATGAGTTCGACAATTGACTAGTGTGGACTTCACCGGAAACCAGTAAATAAACAGAGATATGGATTAACTTAATAATAATTTACTTTTATGCCTTTCTGTCACATCTGCTGCAGTCAGATTCACTGTGTTACCTCGGAAGGAATCACTGCACATGGGTAGGCACTTGTAATGACATTTTGAGCATGTTTAGAGGCTAAAAACACATTTAGAACTTGCCCTGTTTAAGCCTGTTGGGTGCTAACTCTAGCAGGAGGATAACACGGTGTAGGCAGCACCGATTGGTTTCATTTTTCTTGCTACTGACAGCACTCCACATTTACAAACAACAGAGCTACGTGTTGAAATCGACGAAAATTCTGGTGATAATCTAATGATGAGTATACTCCATTTATTGTGCTGTCCAAACTACTAACTGGTGACAGTGCCTGAAGGTTTCTGAAATTCTGGTTTACTATAATCTCATGCACAAGGAGAAAATTAATTTTTGTTCTTCTTCTGTTAAATACATTGGCTGTCTGATTGCTGGTGTGTTTTGAAGGAGGCAGAGGAGGAAGTGATGGGGTTGGAGGGTTTAGAGTGTAGAGTGCAGCAGACAGGTCCGGAGTATGAGGACAGAGGAGAGGACGCTGTCTCAGTTGAAGGGGGTCTATGAGGTTGTTCTGGAGGAGAAAAGCAGACAGTTGATGTGTTGTTTTAAATGCATTTGCTCAGTGCTGGGTCCCTACGTCTGTCCATTCAACCAAGAACAACACGTCGGGCCCTATCTTGCACCTGGCGCAGCGCAGCGCAAAGCCCGACGCAAGTGTCTTTGCTAGTTTAAGACCGACGCAGTTGTCAGTTTCCCGTCCAGCGCCCACGTCGTTTAAATAGCAAATGCACCTGGCCCCATCTTTGCGCCCATGGGCGTGCTGGTCTTACAGGGTGGTGTGTTCAGGTGCATTCTGGGCATATTGCTATCTTGAGGCAACGGGAAGTGATCTCGCCATTGACCAACAAAAACCTGGTCTAAAGTCAATAACGCAGCATTTCATTGTTATTTTAACAGCAAATTAGTAAAATGCGCCTAGGCACATGCACAGCGCACACTATGCTTGTTACACACACAGGGACACACAGCAACATGCAAAAGATTACAAATAAAAATATTACGGTGCAAATCCGCCATCATAATGTGTCTGCCAAGGTCCAAACGCGCCTGGCTTTTAAAGGGAATGGGAGATGATCTCTGATTGGTTTATTTCATGTTACGCCCAAAACACACCTATGAATTAATAAAGACACTAAGAACAACCCTTTTGAACCATGCGCCCGGCGCACGGACCATTTTTTCCGCCGTCAAACTAGCAAAAGTGGATTTGGACACGCCCTAAACACACCTGTGCTTCACGCCGTGGGCTTAGGTCTTTAAAATAGGGCCCATCATGTTCTTCGTGCTGATGCAGCCCAACCCTTTCCACCCAAAATAAGCTTGATTGTACATGGTGTGCATCTTACCTCAGGGATTTCAGCTAAATCCTTGATGTGCCTGAACTCACTCTCACATCGCTGTGAGGGGCCGAGCTGTCAGGCATGACGAGTCAACAAAATACATAATAAGGTTCTGGACCCATACAAAGAGGTCAACTAAAAGAAGTAAATGAATGAGCTAATTCACTAAATAAAACTTCTTCATTTAATGGAGCATTATCGCCAACTGTATTATATCCTTGTCATCAGTCATGTGTAAAGAAATGCTTCATAACTGAATTTCCACAGTTATTCGCAAAGATTTTTTTAGGATCCGTGTGTTTAATTCATTTATGTTCTAGTTGGTTCTGTATTAACTAGAGATGCACCGATTACAATTTTTAGGCCGATTCCGATGTTTGATTTTTCATTGAGTTTGACCAGCCGATACCGATTTCATTATTTTCTAACCACTTTACAGCACACAAACATATTTATTTTCTGTCTTTTCTTTAATAGAAAATGTACCATTTTTCATAGAACATAGAACATTTTTTGAATAGATAATCGATCACTATAAAATAGAACTATATAAATTACTACTTGTGGGGGAAATTAACACACATCTAAAATGCAATGTTATGGAAGAACCATTTCCTTCTTTTCACATCCAATATCCAACTAAAAACATGTGATATATTTAGCAAACTTCTGTATGTATGAAAACAGGCAATACAATAATATATAAATAACAAATAAAAATAAAATAAATATAGCCTTGCAGTATAAAGATATTTCTCAAAACACACACAGGCCTGTTTGAACGTCAACAGTAACGTTACCTGAAAACAGCGTGTAGTTCCTTTTTTAGCAAGTTTGCTTTATTTGTCATTGTGCATAAATATGAACAATACCCTTGCTGTCAACAGGCTTATCTGCTGTCAAATAATGCTGCTGGCAAACACAGTTTATTTGCTCTTAACTTGGCTTTCTTTATTGTCTCACTGCCGACGTCTCTGTAACATACATCAAACGGTTTTTAGAACTCTTCCTGTTATGATACGTGTCTGCCTAGCAGCACGCTCTCTGATTGGTCACTGGGAAGTACAACTTTATTAACACAAACAATGTCTTGACATCTCCCCCTCAAATTATCCCTGTCCTTAAGACTATTAGGAATATAACAACAGTATCCTAAACCATAACTTTCCTCCTGTAAGTGCTGATTATACGTAACGATACGTTTCCCTTCTCATTTAACTCATGACCTTTATGACTAACAAGAACTGAAATAAGTTTAACCATATATTTCTTACACTACACATCCATCCTCACCACTGGTTTACACACTCTACCAAACCTGGTCACGGTCAGTCCTTCAGGTGTTACTGTAGGACCTTTATTATTGTCACTCAGTCCTTGTGGTGTTTCTTCTGTTGGCTCTTTGACTGTGTGTCTGTGTTCTCCTTTTCTGCTCCCCTTGGTATCAGTTGTAGATGACCCCTATTCCTTCTCACCTCCCCTCCCCTTGGTGACTTCACCTGGTAGGAGCGTGGAGTGCAGCTGTCTTGAATGACCACTGCTGGCCCTTTCCACTCCTTTTCCTTGTCCAGTTTTGACAGGACCTGATCCTGCGTTTGGCTGTCTGGACAGCGCGCTCCGCGTGCCCATTTCCTTGTGGGTTGTGCGGGCTGGATGTAGTATGTTCTATGTCATACTATGTGCAAAAGTCTCTCCAGGCCTCACTAGTGTATTGGGGCCCATTGTCACTGACTATCTGTTCAGGGATGCCAAACCTTGCGAATGTAACTTTCATTGACCTCACCACCTGGTCTGTTGTGGTTGACGTCAAATGTAAGATTTTTAGGTAACGTGAGCAGTAGTCTGATATCACTATGTATTGTTTTCCTTTATACTCACAGATGTCGGTGGCTATCTTCTGCCACGGTCTCTCCGGCAGAGGAGTTGGTTGTAGCGGCTCTTTGCGCTGTGTGTGTCTGTTTGTCTGGCAGAACGGCATGTGTCCACTTTGTTTCCTGTGCACGTTCTCTGCATTTTGACACGCTTTGGTGTCCCTCATGTATGCGGTCTAATATTTCTTGTCTCATGGACTGTGGAATTACGATGCGACAACCTATTGTAATGAGGCCGTCACACACCGACAAGGACAACACTGTCTGTGATGCTACTCTCATGCTTGGGCCATCCATCTCTGATCAGTTTCTGAACCTTTTGGAGCAGCTCATCTTGTGTGGCTGTCTTGATCATGTCCAGCTTGTGTTGTGAAATAGGCCAGCTGTGAGCCACTGAATTCGCATAGCAAGCGATGATCGCCTCCGTTGTGTTGTCTCTGTCTTTGATGGGGCTGCGGGACATGGCGCCTGCGATGACCAGCGTCTTTCTCGGTGGATATTCAGCTTTTGCGTTAAATCAGAATCAGAAAATCAGAAAAGGTTTTATTGCCAAGTACGTTTTTTAACACATACAAGGAATTTGTTTTGGTGTTGTTGGTGCACGTCACACATTCTTTAGATGGAATATTAAACAATATAAGTATAGGTACAAACAATATAAGTATATTTACACAGTATGTATTAAATTAAAAATAAAGAATAAATAAAGATATAAATAAGAAATAAAGAGCAAAGAGCATTACAGCAGAGAGAACAGTGGCATGAAGAGCCAGGGGTGGAGAGTCAGGGTGGTTTCCGGGCCTTGTTAATAAGGCTAGTGGTGGAGGGGAAAAAGCTGTTCATGTGACGTGAGGTTTTGGTCCTGATGGACCTCAGCCTCCTGCCAGAGGGGAGTGTCTCAAAGAGTTTGTGTCCGGGGTGGGAGGGGTCGGCCACAATCTTACCAGCACGCTTCAGAGTCCTGGTTGCGTAAAGGTCCTGGAGCGGCGGCAGATTGCAGCCAATCACCTCCTCTGCTGACCGAATGACACACTGCAGTCTGCCCTTGTCCTTGGCTGTGCTAGCAGCGTACCAGATGGTGATGGAGGATGTGAGGATGGACCTCGTGTAGAAGTGCACCATCATTGTCTTTGGCAGGTTGAATTTCTTCAGCTGCCGCAGGAAGTACATCCTCTGTTGTGCTTTCTTCACGAGGGAGCAGATGTTCAAGCCATCACACCTCAGTGATGGCTTTGAGGTGTGAAAGCACAAGGCGCTCAAAGGACTTCATAACCACAGAGGTCAGGGCGACGGGTCTGTAGTCGTTAAGTCCTGTGGTCCTTGGCTTCTTGGGGACAGGGATTATGGTTGAGGTCTTGAAGCAGGCTGGCACGTGGCATGTCTCCAGTGAGGTGTGGTGGGGGGGCCCAGGACCCTGTTGAGGTGGGGGAGGTGGAGGTGATGCACAGTGGCTGTAGCTGTAGGGAGGTGTCGTGGGGGGTGGTGTCAGGACTGTCCTTTTGTCTTTCAAATCGACAGTAGAACTCGTTCAGGTCGTTGACTAGGTGTCGGTCATTGAAGGAGTGGGGGGTTTTAGGCTTATAGGTGGTGATCTGCATAAGTCCTTTCCAGACAGTCGCATGAGCCGCATCAAGAGTCTTTGACACCTCACTGGTACTGCATCTAAATCTTTACTATTTATCAGTGGTACCAGTGGTTTGTGATCTGTGATCTGTGATCAGTCTGAATTTCTCCATGCCTACCAGGTATTTCTCAAACCTTTCACAGGCCCATACTCCTGCTAAACATTCCTTTTCAATTTGCGCATACCTGGTTTCTGCGTCTGACAGTCTTCTTGAGCAGTAGGCAACATTAGCTACCGGCGGTAGGTTTTTAATGTTGGTTTTGAGCGCTATGCATCCCCACTAACCTGGAAAGCGTTTTAAACAGTAACATTAATACAGCGTGTCGGAGGAATACAGGGTCTCTTTTTTTTCTTTTACACAGCGGCCAGTGGGGCGTCAGAGGCAGAGGGACCGTAGCGTTCGCTAACATTAGCTTCTTGTCTCATCTGGGGTCTGATAAACAGTAAATTCATCAAAGTCAGTGTGCCCAACGCTATTTTCCGATAAACTGTAGCTGTCATATTTCACGGGACCCGTGTGAGTGCGGTTTTCATGTTCCAGTTGTTCAGCCTCAGAGGGGAGAGAGAGCAGCTGACTGTTCGCCTGAGATCAGTAGAGCAGACGGCTCTGCAGAGCCGTGTAGCTATAATTACGACTTTATGACATTTCATAAACAGCTGATTGAGCGGCAGTGCGCCGCTGCTACATGCACATAGCGGAAACCCTGCATGTGCACGTGTGGTGCTGATGTTGCGCGATGTAAATCATGCGGCGCCCGAGTGAATATAATCATAAAATCATAAAAGCATAAAATCGGCATATGTCAGACTGACTGACTGGCAGGTCGCCGGTCATGGCCGATGACGTGAAAATCGGCCAATTCCGGTCACCAGCCGGTCAATCGGTGCATCTCTAGTATTAACTGTCTGTAATTTGCATATTTAGGAGATAGAAAAAGGACATTTGATTGCAGACATCACAGTTACCTCTTGAATGCGTCCCGAAGAGGTATGGAGATGAATCTGGTTCAGTATGTCTCAGCAGGGCGCTGCTGATGAATTGATCTGCTGTCAGATCGGATCTATACGCTATACTCTGATCAATACCAACAGCAACACAGCTTCTCTGTCTCCCAACGCACCAGCACTCACAGCATGGAAGGCAACCTTACAGCATGGGCCATGTGACGATGGAGGGGTAGAATCACTGAGGAAATGCATGTAGGAGGGAAGAAAGGAAGACACAAATAAGGGAGAGGGGGAAGAAGACAGGGTGGAGGATGAGAGGAAGACGAAAGAAGAAAGAGAGGGAGGGGAAAGGTGAAGAAGGTTACGTGAACTGTATCATCCTGTGGGCAATTCATTTTACAGCCAGCTGAAGAAAAAAGACAGCAGTTCATACACAGGATGCACAACCATAGCATACAGGATGGAAGAAGGGAATATGTTGGAAAAGAGGATGAATGGCGCAAAGTGAAGTACAGAAGGACTGAACTCTAACCAAAGTTCTTTTTTTATTTCATCTCATCTTACTGTTCATGTCAGCTGCCTAATTCTTCATAACTTGGAGAAGATATTTCAGAGTTTTCATATTGATGTGCTGTATATGGCAACTCCACAAGAGCTGCAGCAAATATACACACAGACCGACTCTATGATCAAATGTATTTGGTGTGTGTGTGTTTTTTATGTTCACAGATTGGGTTCACAGTCACACCAGTGTATGACGTATAATCTGCATATTAAAGTGTGGGAGAGACTAACTGCTCCCTCTCTGTATTTTCCAGGGCAGCCATTGATGCCTTTGCTGCTCTGCTGTGCACAAGTAAGTTTTTCATAACCTTCATGATTCATCAATATGATGGTTTCCATCACACTGGGTGTACGTCATCATCATCATCATCATCATCATCATCATCATCATCATCATCATCATCATCATCACTACCCAAACTCTTTCTCCAGGGGCTCTCTGGCCATGCCTGTGTTTTCTGAGGCCAGTGTCTTGTTTAATGATGTATTTCTCTTCTTCCATGGATAGCTGGTCATGCTGTGAAAGCGTGGCATCTCACTGACGTACATACAGTATACTGTACCTAGTGCAGCTAATGTGGCTTGAATAGCAAAAACATTTTCCTCCAGAACTTAACAAGTAAGGAGGTATGTTGTCTTTGTAATAGCGGACATAAATTGCTGGGTCCAGCGGAGGAAATAAGAAATAAAAAGGAATTGCATTTACAATACCTGTGTGCAGGTTTTAGAGAGTAGCAGAAAACCAGACTAACGCCTGGGCCACAAAGCCTGTGTGAAACCTCATGCTTTTTTCCAGCGCCAATGGTCGACAGGTTGGAGGCCTGAGCAACGTGACTTTGCGTTGCGTGTGGGCTACAGGACATCTAGAGATTCAAGGTCTTGCCTGTAAAACGTACGCAGTTCGCAGCAAAAAGAGACCGTGAAAGGATCTTTTTTACAGTTATACTATCATCATAACAGCAATTTCACTCCATTTCCAATCTATATCTGTAGAATATGTCACAGACTCAACACTTTACAGTTTCGTTCAAATTGGGTTTGATTGGGTCTCTCCTCTCCTCGTCTCCTCTCCTCTACCAGTGGCACAGCTCTGTGTTGTAATGCTTTAGTTGTTCCTGCAGGGGTCATGTTTGCACTTTGTTTCCGGTCCTATAGCATTTAGTGGCGAGCACCTGATGGATGTGTGTGTGTGTGTGTGTGTGTGTGTGAAAACAGTGATGCTTCCTTCTTCTCTCGCTGGCTAAATGGTTTTCTTTTTTTGTTGTGTACACTTTTCCTTTCTAATCCGCTTGTCAGACCTCGTGGACACATTTGTGTGGTGGCAGTTTAGAGAGTCACTACTCCAGAGGCAGCGAGAGATTTGGAGGGCTCAGAGCTCTTCCATGATTTATGCAATATCCGGCTGCGCTTCATGTCAAAGTGCCAATTTGCACAGAACATCAAGGGGACTGCGTCACTCATAAACCAGAACATCGAAATGAGCCTGCCCTCAGTGTTTCACTTTGATCTATAATGCAATGTTTTGGAGTGAACATGAACAACAATTATGCTAATATCAAGTCATATTTGTAGATTTGAAGTATTTTTTTCTTTCTAGCGACCAATCATTCTAATGCAGTTTCCCCTCTGAACCCAAACAGTTCTGGGAGCATATTTAATCCAACAACACTTATTCTGTGTTTAGCATCTCACCACACCAAAATGTTTGTCTCAGGAGCAGATGAAGACCTTAGAATAATAGCTAAACATTCTATTACTACTCTTAAATCAAAAGCTTTGAGAAGCATTAAAGATGCGTGAAGCAGTGTTTACACGTGTCTTTATTTTTTTTTTGCAAATTTAGAAGTATTTCAGCATATCAGCTGAAATAAGCATTTGTTGACATTATCATTACCTACAAAATAAGCAAACTCCATTAGTGTTGCTGGTGGTTGGACACAAAGATAAAGAGTTCATCTGTTACAACTTTTAGACAGTTAATGTGTCTGAATTTCTAGTTGATTAATGTTTAGTGCTATGACGACTTCATCTTTTCTATAGCTCCCTCACAGCAAATGTGTCTTTGTGTCCTGTGTGTGTGTGTGTGTGTGTGTGTGTGTGTGTATTATTTTGGCTTTTCTGTAAAATACCAGTATAAACTATGAAGTGGCCTTAGTAGAAATATTTCCCTCTGTATCCATAAAGGCATGAGTAAGCTCCATTCTGTACAACAGAAGGTTGGCGTGGTGTCATACAGGTTAGCACTGCTCCTTTACAGCCGGATCTCTGGCAACTTCCATGAGTTTTTTTCATATCCCTCTGATTTGCATATTCATTTTGATGATGGGTCACCGCTTTAGAAAGTTGATTCGTTCAAATATCTTGACCCTGAACTCTCCTTTAAGCTTGAATTGATTAATTGTTTAACATTTTCTGTTGGAAAAATAATTATTTCTCAGTTGATACTACCTATTATTGATTATGCTAACGTTGTCTATCTGAACACTAACACTTAGGCTCTCAAGAGATATTCAATATCCCTTTTACTTTGTTGAAAATTGAAATATAAAGCTCCTTCTGATTGCAATAATCTTCCTGTTTTTCTGAGATCTATTACCAGTCCTTTACTCAATACGTGTTCACTTGCTTTTGGAGTTAAGTTCCCCTTTAAAGCAACATGTAGGCTAAGTACAGTATACAAAGTTAATAGAGCGGAGTCCTTAGTTGCAATATTCAAGTTGATCCACTTCTCACACTTTAATTTGAATGTACCGGTAGAGCATTTTTGGGCTTTTCAACAGTCTAATCAATGTTGCTTAGTTGTTATGCTGACAGTGTGTCATGAACTTGGCTGATATGCTAAATCTTCGTTGCGTCGTTACCCACTGCATGTACTGTAGCTCTCTTCAAGACACGTTATCGGTGTTTAAAGCCCCCAACTTCACCACCAGGCAGCGCTGCCTGGAAGGAACTAGGATTAGGCAGTGGTTATGGTTAGAGTTATGGTTAGGTGTCTTGAAGTCAACGGTGGCAGCGCTGCCTGAAATGAGATGTTGGGGGCTTAAAACACCATCGAGCTCAAGACACACAGACACAGGTTAGTTCCCTAAAACAAGGGTTTATTGCTTGTTTATTGCACAAAACAGCAGCAAAGGACATTCTACAGTTGGAGCAAAATACCTTGTTGGCCACTTGTCATGAAAAAAGGTTCTTGGAGTCCTTGAAAGTCTCTTTGGCTGTCTGCTTTGGCTTCAGACGCCAACAAATATGACTTCATGCATCATAGCAGAACCCCGTTAGACTTCCTTTGGATTGTGTTCAGTCCATCAAGAAATTCCATAGCTGTGGTAGAACAAACAGAAACAATGGTATACAACTCTCAGTCCCCTATGTTCATTTTCTACCTGTTATACATCATGCTGTACGGGACAAATCCAACTAATGGGATAAATCAGATTAAAATTATAACTTTACACCAAATTAATTATTTATTTATTATATTCTATATTATATAATACATCATGAAATCAATTATGACTCAAACAACCCTGACAAAGACAAACAAAGAGCACTGATGCAGCAGCACTTATGGGCAATTTAGAGTGGACCTAAGAAGTATGTCTTTAACCCAACTGATTTGGTTGATGTGATGTGGTTGTACATATGATCAGTATTATGATATTATACACAGCCTTCATTCTCCAAACTGTGGATGCAAAGAGATATATGACACACTGGTATGTTACTACTCTATCTGAGCTCTGGGAATGTTGTTGTTGTTTGATCAATTGTGTTAAAAGTGTGTGTGTGTTTCTGCAGCTGCTTTGTGTGGATCATAGCAGCTAAGTGACAACATGAGGCCAAATGGACAGACGTAGTTTGGAAACTCAGATCTTTAGTCAATCTTGAGTTCATACCTTGCTGGATTTGATGTGGATTTGCTGCATCCTCGTTCTGTCCAGTCAGCCATTAGTGAAGTAGATGTGAACAGAAGTAAAGGACTGATGTCCTGTGTTTGTCTGTGTCTCTCTCTCACAGAGGCTAATGTTAGCTCCGTGGTGTCCAAGGGGTACGTCTCTGGCCTCTTGCGGCTTTATGAGGACTGGCACAGCAAAGGAAGTGAACATGTAGCAATCCGCCATGGACTACTGCGCTGCCTCCATAAGGTCACTCACAGTACTGCAGGCAGGCAGGCCGTCCTGTGCCAGGGAGGCATCAGACTGCTGTATGAAACTACACAGGTAACATTCAAATCATCCCTTCTCTGTTTTGTTCTTCTTTTTTGTCTTTCTGTTGTTGAGATAGACTGATGATTTTTTCTTATGTCCTGTCGTAACAACCTTATGTCCCCCCAGGGAAAAATAGTTTTAGTTTGAGCTTATCTGTCATGCCGTTAGTGTAGTGTATGAAAGTAGTGTATGTACTATAGCTGGTAACACTTAAGCAACAACAACTTGTCAGTGTTTCCAGTCTCCTCCTCTCCTCTCCTCTCCTTTCCTCTCCTCTCCTCTCCTTTCCTCTCCTCTCCTCCGACTGCACGGATCTATTCATTAAGGGTCTGTTTGTTAAGTCCAGTAATGTAAATCTTTACCTCTACACCATCAAGAGGAAGTCGTACTGTAAACAGCTACTCTGATGTCGAGGTCTTCACCGACAGGTTCAATTGGATAAGTGAAGGGGGACAGTTAAATAATTGTGCTCTGCAATCTGAAGATAATGGGGATCTTACTGCTCCTCAAATAGAGATAAGAGACACTTAGAAAGAGACAGGTTTGTTCAGAAATGAAAGCCCTTTTTTTCAGTAGGGGTTGAAATGGGCCAGGATTAGTCTCTGTCGTCAGTTTGAGAGACATGATGTAACATTGCCTCCCGTCTGTTATAACTGTTCAGAAAGATCAATAAGTCAGACTTTTCCTCCCTCACTAACTCACAAGCAGTGAGGATAACACACTAAGAAGACGTTGGTTTGCAGAAGGAAAACACACTTGACAGTGGATTTGTGGAACCACACTGATGATCAGTTGGAATCAAAGAACACAGTCCTAAAGCTTCCCAATCCAACAAGGAGGCATGATACATGTGCTCATTAAAAGCCTTTTGGTCAAAATAGATGAAGATATTCAAATATTTCATTTTAATTTATTTAGTTTTCAAAGTTCAAATAATTTCATCACTCTCAGCTGCACAAAAAGAAAAAGTATAATAGTATAAAAGTAAAGGGCTTTAGATCCCATAGCAAACATACATGAAATACTGAATGCTTAGAAAAATCAACAAGCTTTTTGAGGAATTTCAATTTCAAATAAAAAAAAAAATAGCAGTACTACTGTTTTCCCAAGATGCAGTTTGACTCATGTCTTTTGGCCCATGTGTTCCTGTTAACAGAGGTTTAATGGCTGTCTGTTTCTCTGCAGACATGTTTGCTGAGTAAAGGTCTGGAGTCTCTGGTGGAGCTCTCTGTGCAGCTGATGAGGAAGTGTCTTCCTAAAATTCCTCTTCCACTGACATCAGATCAGTCTGCGTACACCTTCCCCCTGCCTGGAGGACCACATGCAGTCCCTGAGACGGACGCAGAACCAGGTACAGTATCCCATTCAGTACTCACCTCCTGCCGACATTCAGCAGAAGCACCGTTTAAAGCAGCTACTGGCTTGGAACTGTGGATTAGTAATATAAACATAATAAATATAAAATACAATGCAGTACTTTCAATTTGGGAATATTTTAAGTTAAGCTGGTCAATATTGGAACCAGACAGGCTGACTGATTAACAAATACATACTAAGATGAAATAATGTAGTCTATGTTCCTATGTATTGGTGTCTAAGTGATTGATGTGAACAAGAATCTTTGAAATTTGTCCAGTATTGAACGAGAACACTGTAACCGGCAGCCGCTACCCGAGCTGCAATGTAATCACACAGGGCAATGTCGACTGCCAACCTTTTTCTTTAGTAAATGGGCTTTTGTATGTAGGATTTCTTCTCCTCTTTGGCTGCAGTAGTCATCCTCAGTCACACTGGACACTGGGTCTGCAAGGCGCAAGTGTATGAACCGGAGTGTTAGGATCCCTTTGTAAATGTCTGAATCCAAAGGTAACTTCTATGAAAGCTGTGCCAAGAAATCTGCAATTGAAAATATTTTAAACACAAAGCTACGCTGTCTGTACTCCAAATCAACAAACTCCCTGGCACTGCACGCTCCAACTCTCACTAACATTTCCACCGTTGTCTTTCAGCAGCGACTCTCCCGTAATTTCAGAATGAGAGTTCACCATAATGTAGTCAGATACTGAGAATGCCAATCTGAGCCTGTCAGTGGCAGAAACAGCTCTGTTAGTGGACGTCCATTGATGGTCGATATTGCCCCAGCCAGTTTGGCATCTGTAGGCTGCAGCACTCTCTCTCTCTCAATACTGGACCAGTTTCAGACGTTGTTTCCATTAGTCACTCAGACATAATGTTAAAAAAATACAGAATTCCCCTTTAATGGAGTGCATTGCATTTCTTGTTTTGTGTTGTTGTTTGGTTGAGCATTTATATTTTTAATGTACTGTTAAATGGATTTTGAATATTAGTCCATATTCCTAGTGGCAGGAAAAAATGAACCTACACTTTCAGGACATTTTAGTCTTCAGTGGCCCGAGTTTGAATGTAATTCCATTTCTTTGCTTCCTTTAATTTGAAATTCCTTTTATTATTATTTGTTGTTATGCCGTTTTGCTGAAGGTCGGATGTTAAAACTGTGTGAGTTAAACACTGTGTGACGGTTTGGATATCCTCCCAATCAGAGTTACACTTCAACACACACACAGAACACTGCCTCTGTTGTCTCTGTTGTATCCAGATGAGAGCAGTGACGAGAGTGATGATGATGATGATGCTGAAGATAAGCCAGAGGCAGACTATGTAAGTATGTTTGGCCCTGTGTTTCTTGTTTCTGTCTATTATGAGAGTGGCAGTTATAGTAACAATAAAGATAATGGAACTATGACTAGAAATAATAGTTGTAGCAGTTCAGGGCGTAGCGGGGCATAGCAGGGCGTTGTGGAGCATAGTAGGGCACAGCAGAACGTAGTAGGGCATAGCAGGGTGCAGCAGGGTGCAGTAGGGTGTAGCAGGCTGTAGCAGGCCGTATCGGGCTGTAGCGGGGTGTTGCGGGGCATAGCGGGGCGTAGCGGGCCGTAGCGGGGCATAGAGGGGCATAGCGGGGAGTCGAGCAAGACCATGGCAGCTGCAACCATGATTTAGGTGCCACCCCAATCCAAGGAAAACTGCGAGGTGAGAAAACATAAAGAATAAGCTCCCCGGAGATAAGTTAGTAACAAGCATTTCTGGAACATGAAACTCTCTACCACCACCAATGTGTAGCACCAATCTCAGTGATGTATGGCAGCCTTACGGCGCCAGATGCTCACCATACATCAGCTCGGTAGAGAGGGAAGGAAACATGTTTTTAGTGGTGGGGGGAAAGTGGAGCACCCGGAGAAAACCCACGCAGACACAGGGCGAACATTCAAACCCCACACAAAAAGGCCCGGGATGACCAGGGTTCCAACCCTGTACCTTCTGGCTGTGAGGCCACACAGCATTGGGCCACTCTGCTGCCAAATGAAATTGAATAAATTAAATTAGTTTGGAGGAATATAATTAACATGTGTAACATTTTGCTGATTGTGTTGCTCTGCTCTCAGGAGATTGGACAAAATGTCAAACAGTCATGTTTGTAGACTGGCGGCGGCATCCATCAGCCAGTCTCTGTTATCTTTTATAGATGATGCAGCTCTGTTATTCTGTCTAAACACAGCTCAATTAGAAATGAATTGAACAGTTTACATTCCCTGTATTGTGAGTATGAGTGGGAATAATGTGTCCATCTACAAACTAATATGGGTACAGGTGAAACCATTACTGGCATCTCACCTGAAAACGTATGCAATATCCAACCATGTCTCCTGAAATGATGTTCAAAAACTACTACATCTACTACTTCATCAGCATATGTTTTGACAGATAATGAACATATCTGCAAAGTTATAACATTTTCTCTGATTCATCTCTGCTCTGGGTCTGTTGGCAGCTTGTGGTTAAGGTTATGGAAGCACAGTGGTCTTGGTTTAACATTGGAAAAGTCCACTGCAGTGACTTAAAGGAAGAGACGGGACATGTTTACTTTATTAATATTTAACTGAAACCACCATCCTGCAGAAGCTGCTACAGTACATGTTACATGAACTATACAAGTCATTGAAATGCTGGTAATCAAAGTTAGGCAGGCTGTATATAACCAGGAAGAGAAACCCTACAAAGCTTCCTCAAGTTACTGAGACTAATTACCAAAAGATGGGTAAATACTGTCCAACTGTATTATACATACATACATATATACCAAACACAAAGTTGTTTAACCGACTGCAAACTAAGAGCAGCCGAAACAACAGACAGCTCAGGGGCCAAAGGCCAGGACAGCTCAGCAGCTCAGGTATGAGTCAGGCACTCAGGTGTGGATGATCCAGGCACTCTGAGAGGGGCGGGACTGACATGTTCTCAGTGAACATCTCTAATGACATCAGCGCCAACAGCCATCACGGGTTTGAAAAGATAATCTAAACTCAAGGTCTACCTACCTTTCACCTACCAAATTTCACATTTTTTTTTCATCATCTTCATCATCAATCAACAACAATGAGTCATCACCCACTGAAAGCTCCAGAAAAACAAATCATATTAATTCATACTGTATCAATGAAATCTAAATTTGCTCTGTCAAAAACCAGACTCTCTGCATAGCAAAGAATAGACTTCCACTTTTCAAATCACACGTTTGATTGTTATTTAATGATGATGATCATCTGATTGCAATGCAAAAGTAAAACAAATCCAGGATTGCAAGAATCAATGTCATAACCAATTTGAGATGAGTGCTGTGAGAGTGTATGAAACACCAGCACCACGTGTATCATCTGCAAAGCTTGCGAGCAGAGATCATGACTGGGCCTGCACCTTATCGGAGCATGTGCACATGCAAATCCCAGTAATCCTTGACATTTTCACTGCTCCACAATCACTGTGCTGCCCAAAACAAGACAAGCTGCAGCTCCTCCACCATCTACCTCAGTGTTCAGTTGAGGGGAATACTACTGGTGTAATGCTGGCCTGCTGGCCTGTCATCAATGCTGCTGATTTCTCACTCTGTGGAACAAAGCCTCTTCACCCATATTACACTGAAAACCCTTCCAATGTCAAGACATCATTTACAGTGAAGGCATTATTGAACATGTTGACTCACTAAAGAAAAGTCTGCTCACAAAGTATTAGGTCAATGCAAGAATTAGGAGAGTGAGCCGTTTCCATTGTGTTGGCTCGGTCCGCCAGCACACTGGATTTAAAATGAAACAATGATTTAGATTTTAATTTGAGGGTGTTTCCATCCACATCACGTGTTTCGACTCTGTCATACTTTAAGAAGTCGTGGTATTTCATGCTGTCAGAACCTTTGATCCTCATTTGACACAATATATTGATCTACAAATTATTTTATTGATTTAAAAATGATCCTCCAGCCTATGATCAGAACTGGGTCTATAGCAACAGTTTTTTTATTCAGAAATAATAGACGGTCAAATGGGGTAATTGACAGAATCAGAATTTTAGTATTCAAAATATTCAACAAAGCTGTGTAATAATATCTGATTAATTAATCCATCAAAGTCAATTAGTAAGCTGATTTATAGTTTATTAGTTTTATTATTTTATTCACTCTGGAGTCATATATAATCAAAATGTCAGTGAGTGGGGGAGACTGCCAGAGGGCCTAACAATAGCATGATGCTGACATGAGAGAGTGCAGGATATTTATGGAGTAAAATGCACATGTGCCAGGAGCTCTGTACAAGTTTTTCTGCCTCTGATTAAGCAGACATGATTTGAAGAGAATGATTTGTTATCGTACACTGTGACTCAGTCACTGACTAATGCTGCAGTCCCAGTGTCTTAGCATGTGGTAGACAGGAAAGACAGATGTCCTTTGTTTTCAACAGGGGACTGACAATAACGATGCCAGCAGCGGTGCTAAGTGCCACCCACGACGCCCACAGATACAACATTTTTGACTCATCAATTATACTGTTGCTCACATGACAGGATCCCTTGTATGAATGTCATGTGTTGGTCTTTGGTTTCGTGATCTTTATGTGTGCAGCATAGAAGTTCCAGTTCCACAATCTTGGTGAAGTAGCATGGATGTATCTACAAACTCTTTGTCTAAATGCTTTCATTGCCACAGCTTACAAAAAATATATAATTTGAACTTTTCTAGTTTGGTCCGAGGGAAACAAGATCATCACTTTACTCTCCGTGGTTACCCATGAGCTCTTCTGTTTGGGATTATATTGAATCATGTCTTAAAAAACACATCAGATATTTACCAATGCAAGACTACATAGGTCTTGATTCAGTTAAGATATTATTCATGAGTTTGGTTTATTCCTTAAAGACAAAAATGTATGTGAACATGTTATGGTGTTATATTTTATTTGGAGCATGGATGATGATACTACATCAGAGGCATGCTATTGTCTGAAAATAATGCATGAAAAGATTGTGGTTTGGGGTAAAATACATTTTTGGCGTTACTTAAGGGACTTTACATACGAAAGTTGACTTACGTAGTAGCCTACGTAACTTTCAAAAAAGGTTGATGTCAACGTTGATATCTGGTTTCACATGGGACACAAACTCTGATCTCCTGGGTGAAGTCCTGTGTTTGTTTTCCCTTTATCTTTTCTGACGCTCATGTGTGTCTCTGTCCAGGATGACGATTTGGAGACTGACCTGAACAAACTTCGTCTTCGTCCTGACCCAGACAGACCGAAAGAGCTGCTGCCCCAGTACAGCCGCCTCTGTCCTGAACTCTCACATGACTTTCAGGTACATGTGTGTGTGTGTGTGTGCGTGTGTGTGTGTGTGTGTGTGTGTGTGTGTGTGTGTGTGTGTGCGTGTGTGTGTGTGCGTGCGCGCTAGATGGCGCTCTTGGTTTAAAGAAAAATGTTCAAGTAATGACAACTCATGCTCGTGCTGTAAACCCTTTGTTGAACAGAGAGCGCCATCTGGTGGGCTTTATGAAGTTTCATGAAGCTTCATTTGGCCATCACTATCTGCAGTTGAACATTTTCCAGCTGGTCTGGGATCACATTATCATAAAAATCATAATTATTGTGTAACAGGTACAGCAGATGGTTTGTTCAAATTGTATGTACTGCTTTCATTATGCTGCATCTGACTCTCTGTGCACACACAGATTTATTTTACATTTATATTATGTTAATGCATACATGTGCATAATCATATTTTTTCAGATTGTCTCTTTTATTAACAGAATTACCAGAAGTATCAATAATTGTACTGATAAATAATATTCATAAGGAAATGAAAATAAATAGTTATTTTTTAAAATATTTTTTTAAATGTTTCAAGTCATCAAATCTTACGGTTAATATATAAATATAATTAATTTAACTGTGGATTTATGGTCTACATATCACATACAAAATATCATACTTGTGTTTTTGCACTTTTAACCAAAATACTACAAATCACAAATATCCATGATCATTTTTCTTGATAATTAACAGAATTGTATTGCATTGACATGAAATCTGCAACACAGTTCATGTAGTGATAGACAATCCTAGTCAGTTCGATGATACCAAACAGACCAAATACACTACACGAGTTTCTTTGCTGAGCTTGGGCAGGAACGATGACCCTTTGAAGAATGTAAACTGCTGAATTCCCGCGATATCTCGAGATCACGCAAGAGTTGCAGGATCCCACATCACATGTAAATCCATTGTATCAGGCTTCAGGTTGTCTCGCACTGCCAAGCCTTTTGGATTTGGGGCTGATGGGATCTTTTCTTCCATTCCAATATTCCTGTGAAACACTTTAGATCAGACTAGACCACGCATCATTAGAGATCACAGTGCTTGAAATGGAAGAAAAGAATGAAATAAGATTGAGCAGGGAGACAGAAGAGATTTTCTTCTGAAAATTGAGTGACACTCAAATTGTACTGTCAGCTTCAGGTTAATGCTTGGAGACAGCCTGGTCTTCAGTCTATGTTTGAGCTGGAGCTCCCTGGGCAGGCTGGGATAACGATTCCACATCTAATCTTCTCCAACACTAGTTTATCCCACAGAAGAACAGTTGTTTTAGGAACAACTTCAGGTTTGAGTAAATTAATACAAATTTCCTCCATGGGTGCATTTCAGTTCTATCTCCTTGTTTCCCTCACTTGTGTCTTTTCCTTATATCTCAGTCACACCCACTGATGAAGCCAGGAGAAAGGCTAAAATATTATCACAATACTACGGTGGCCCTTACCCTAACCCTAACCCTGCTCAACACGTTGCACATACAGAAAACTATTAAATACAGAAACACAACTATATACAAAAACCCCAAAACACCATCTAGTGGGCTCAACAAATGCAACTGATGGTTCATGAAGCTTTATTTGGACATCACTAACAGTAGCTGCTGTACCATTATGGAGTATCTTGTCTTAGTTCAACATGTTTTTCCTGCCACCTTGTGGTCATGAAAGTAATTACTGTCCTTTGTACAAAGCAAAGGTGGAGGTGGGGTCTGACTTTGAGACTGCAGTTTATGTCCTGTCTCTTTTTAACCACAACCACAAGGTGTTTATTTTGAATGAAGCAGACTTTGAAATTAGGGGGGTCGGATCCGAAAACACTCAAACAGATTTCAGTTTTGGAACTGATGACCGATGATGATTTAGTTGCTTAGGCCTGAGGACTTGTTGAATTATGATTTGTTGTTTGGGAGCATCATAGTGGGTAGTAAGATTAAAAACCAGCATAAGAAAGCAGAGGGAGAGGGAGAATGTTGAGACAGTATGAAATATGCACATTACCGTCATGACTTACATGGCTGTTACTGCAGGAGGACATGACTGATTAGGGACAGAGACAGGAAATGACAGAGAGAGAGACTGGCACTGTGTGTGTGTGTGTGTGTGTGTGTGTGTGTGTGTGTGTGCGTGTGTGCGTGTGCATGTGCTAATTTCAAACACGGTCATGATCAGCCTGACTCCCATGGCTATTAGCAGAGGTAGACATGTCTAATTATAGAGAGAGAGGAGAGAGATGGTGTCTTGTCTCCTCTCTTGTCCTTCGGAGACAAATGTTTGATCATTACAGGGTCCCTGTTAGAGATTCTGCTCTAACCTGGGCTGCATCTAGCTTCACTGAAGGTTTAAATTATAATTAATATGATGTATTATATCCTACTACTCTAGTAATGTAATGCTGCATAAAGTATTAGGGGAAATAATATCTTATCTGAGCTGTCTATGTACACATCCAGCACAGAGCAGCATGAGATGTGGTGTTTGTGTCCAGCTGATAAATGAAAGTCCGCAATTCTCTCTCTTTTAGCTCTGCTTTTGGTCTCCACCAGCTCCTGAGGGAAATATTTAGAGCGAGTGACAGTGAGAAAGAAAGAGTCAGCGAGTATGCACAATATTTTTACTGCCATTACACTTATCAGTGGTGGAATGTAACAAAGTATAGTCAAGTACTGTACTTAAGTACAACTTTGAGCTACAGTGCTTTAATTATTACGTATTTTAATTTAATGTCACTTTATAGTTCTACTTTATATTTACCTGACCATAAGATATATAGACATATAGAAGGGGTGAACCTTCTGCATTTATGAATCCTACATCAGAGCAGAGGTTGGGAACAATGGCATCAAAATACTGCAGATGTAAATGAGCCTAAGGCTAACTCTGGTACAATGCATCAAATGGCAACATTTATGTTAAAAATTGTACATGGTCCCTAACAAACAAATACAATGCACCTACACAAATGTAAATTCAGGTTGAGAAGGTATCTGAAAGCTCACTGTGCTCCCTGAGTTATACTTTTTATCTTGTGTGTTTTGCAAGTGTCTTTACGTACGCATCAGGCCCTGAATGGCACTGTGAGCCCAAGTAGTGTCACATGGCTAGCTGCTCTACCAACACACAGCTGCTTGGCTAAAGGAGAATGGATATTGCCTTTCCACTTCTCCTGATCAACTTTTGTCCTGCTTGCTAGCATTGAGAACAATATATTGCTGCTGGCACTCTTGACAATGTTCACACAAGTGATGATAACACAACTGGAAATGACATCACGCTTCATGTGATTGGATCGGGGCGAACACAACACACATAATGTTAAAAGTGACATTTGGTCTTTGAGGTTCCCAGGTCTAAGTCAGTGATATCGCTTTAAGGATTAGGATATTTGGGAGATATTAAGGCTTAGAGAGAAATGTGTTTGCTGGATTGACACTTAATTTACTGATTTAGCACTTCTCAGACTTTGTACCTCTTTGACCTAATGTGGATTTCCTGGCTGATAACTGACAAAGACGGTGGTGAATCTAAAGCCCTATTTACACGTCATCAATATTTCCTGGGGAACTCTAGTCATTTGTAATAATAAAATCAAGGTCATCTGATCTTAATCCCAAGCGCATCTGCCATGTCTGTAATTTGTCAAGTAAAAATTCCACCGCAAATTACGACCATATTTCGCCAAACACAGAGGTCATCTGATAATATTAGTCCCGTGTGAATCGGCGTCTCTGCCATTATGGGTTGTATAGAGCCTTGGAATCATTTATGGGGGATAATGTCAGTAAATTAGAGTAAAATACCGACTTTACTTATCATGTGTGAATGCGCCACTCGAAACACAGACAGGTGGCTGATTTGTTTCTAAATCACATGAGGTCCTCTGGTAATACTAGTTTAGTAATAATTCAGAAAGCTGTGGGCGACATCACAGAGGGCCATGTGTTCTACAGTCTGTGCACATGGGTGGTGTGAATAATTACATGAATAAATACTGTAGGTGTATACATACTCTGACAGGTCTGTCTTGATTCCCCTAAATATGGAATTAAATGTGTGTTTGTGTGTGTGTGTGTGTGTGTGTGTGTGTGTGTGTGTGTGTGTGTGTGTGTGAGAGAGAGAAAGAAAGACAGAAATAGTGTTTCAGAGACAGGTGGGAGATAATGGATGAGTATCTCAGTCCATGATAATGTTTCATGTCATAAAACACAGGACACCATGTGACTTGACTCATAATAAATGTGCTCATATCTGACTAATAGGAAGCACACTGCTATTATGTCAGAATATGTTATGAGGATTAAAAAGTGTTTTATCCTGAGATTTTCTCTGCATTACAAAGCATAGACTGACTGATTATTACTACATCATGTGATATTACATGTCCCACAGAGAGGACACGTTAGCTTCTACCTTAACGCATTGGAATGAAACCTTGCATCACCATTTGCTGACAGCTGGTATTGTCTTTGTCATGTGCAAAACATGACTGTCCTCTGGCTAAAATACAAAGCACAGATAATGAGTAGTAAAATGTAAAATGACAGAATGGCCTCATTGTCTATCACATCAGAGTTCAGATCCTCAAACATCTGCAGAATCTGAGCCTCACATTAAAAGATAGATCCGTTTGGATATCTCAATATTAACACGAGAGGGTTTGCTTTAACGTCATTAATGGCACGAGAGTGATGTGCCATTAATGCCATTAAAGCACACCCTCTGGTGTAATATCTATACTATCTATAATATGTGACATCTCACACAACTGCAAACCAATTTGTGTCTCACAGGAGCTGGATTTGAGCTCCGAGCCGGACGAGAGTTCAACAGCATCATCGTCTTCTTCATCAGATGAGGAAGCTGTGCGGCTCAACAGTTTCCCTTTCCGCTGCTCCAGGCGGGACAGAAGGAGGAGTACTGCCCACAGTGACTCTGAGACAGAAGCAAAGGGACACACAGCAGGTCAGAGACAGGTCCAAAGTATTTATAACATCTATTCAAACTGAGACAAAACTGTCTTGAAAGATGCATTCATAAATGTTTTGGGAACAGAACACATATTATCACCTGAGAGGTTGTGATGGAAAACAGAAGCTTATTTCCACATTCATCAGGAGTCTTTGTGTCTGTGTCCACCTGATGAATGTCAGTCCAATATTCTCTCTCTTTCAGCTGTTTTTAGTCTCTTGAGGGAAACATCTGTGTCTGTAGCTACCAAATACTCCTCTACGTTCACCAGCTAGTCTTTAACTGTCTGTCTGCTGTTTGCTCTGAGTACAGAGAGTTTATCAGAGCTTTGGTTGATAAGAGAGGAGTTGGTGAAAAACAGAAAGAATGAGCTAAATGAAGCAAAAACTGTCTTGACAATCTGAGGGGAACTGTAGACTTGGTGTTAATTCTCTGTGCATTCAACGAGTGACTGCTGTCACATTTCACAGAGTTGTCTGAGTCATTGTTAATGTAAAAGTAAGGATTCTTTAAATGTTTATTCATGTAACTTTAAATGTATCGCTTGCAGAAAGCTTAAAGGTTTGATTATTTTGAAATCAGACGCAGAGCCAGGCCGCTGCCCCGCGGCGATCTTGAGTAACTAACTAATTGAACGATATGAAAATATCACCCATCGCCCAAACCTAAAATGTATATTTATTTCAGATAATACTACTTATACAGGAAACACTCTGCATATAAAAAGCAAACACATGGCAATTGTTTTCATCATGACTTCAGTAGTTAGTGCTGTGCCACAGCATTGTTATTTTCCTCTCGTTCTTAAAAAGTGGAAATTCAGATTCAATTTTCTGTCTCTCTCGCTCTGTCCAGCTGTTGGCCAGTTAGAGGCCCGTGATTTCCACAGTCACAGCAGCCTCCTCAGCACCAGCCCCCACTTCAGGACCGTGGTTAGAGAGGCCAGGTATGCTGAAACTCCATTTCCTTTGCATGGATGGTTGGACAGGGCATTTGTCAAGCTGTGATAATGATGAATGGACAGAAATGAGGTATCTGAAAGAGTTCGATGACACTAATCTCAGTTAGAAAAAAACATCGACTGCATCATCTTCACATTATCCTTGTGTACTGTAAATATCAAACAGTTCATGCTGTGCAGCCCAGTAGGGTTCCATTCTGAACAGTCTGAACTCATGATCATTTTATCCTCCTAGGGGAAAAGCCCCCACAGGTCAGAGAGGGGATGAGCAGGATGATGAGGAGGTGGATGCAGAAGAATCCCACCATCGTACCATGATAGACAAGTTATTGGAGAGACATGGAGCCTGCATTCCCCACCATGACCCCAAGCTGTACCGCGCTGCAGCCGCCAAAACCATATCCATTCCAGGGTTCAGCATCCTGGCTTTCCCTGATTTCTGGGGACACCTCCCACCGCCGGGACATGAACCCATGGCCCCACGCAAACCCAACATACAGAGGTACTCCATGGTCATTACAGCATAGAGCATTTAGATGCATGAAACTGACTTGGAAACAACAGTAAAACGTAATCATCCAAAGTATCCCATTGTATCACTATCTATGTTTACAATATCATTTTCTATGGCAATTCTGAGCCAATGTTAAATTGCAGCTGAATCAAATTGTGTCAGAATGGCTTTAAAATGCCCTATATCATTGTTTGTAGCTTATATTTTTGTGGACCACATGCATATGTATCAAATGGTCTGGGACACCCCCTCATGGGCTGATTGGGGACAGGGACTGCAGAAGGAATTAACCATCCAAAACATTGCTGGGGAGAGGGACATCGAAACTTAGCCTGCTGCCACTGTGACCCGGTCCCGGACAAGACGAAGAAAATGGATGGATGGAAAATGGTGTGAACTGAGCGCTGCTGCCATTGAGCATGAAGCGGCAAATAAACATAATCAACAATGATCTGTGCCACCTACTGGACAGACAGTGGTCTTAGGTTGGTGGAAGTAAGAAATTACATTTACTTTCGTATCAAATTCGTTTTTTTCCGTACTAGTTCTTTTGGCAGTATTTTTAACGTTTTACTTGTACTTTTTTATATCAAGCATTTGCAGGCTAACTACAAAAGTCACATGAAAAAGAAAGGTTTTTTTTGTGTGTGGACGCCCCCTAAAAGGCTTCACAGTTACACCTGCTTGCCGTCCCACAACCATCCCAAATGACAACTCTGATTAATGTTTTACTAGTCGGGAGTAGGAGTGGTGACTGGGGACGCACATACAGTAACTTCCTGAGCCCTGTAGCTAGTTTAGCTGGTTGAAGGCTTGCTATCGTGACGCTGACGTCTGGCTGTAGAATGGCAAAATTGACCCAATGTTGAGTGCTGACGTCTTTCTACAGTAGCCACATTGACAAGGCTACCTGCAGAACTTGTGATTGCAGGCATTGGCCAATGATGATTATCTCAAAATGGCATTAATTGGCCCGACTAATCGGTCTCTCACTACTGGTTGTACTATGCATTGAGAATAAATGAGCAGATAAATGGAATATAAAGCATATTGTGGAGGAATCCATGGTGCACATGGCTTACAGCATGTTGTTCAGGTGAGTACAACAACAAACTGACTGATGGATGTATCTCACTCTCTAGAGGAGGATGTCGACAACCTCCGCGTAGCCCAGAAATGTGCGTGTGCTACGTGGTGGGTAAAACCTGTGCAGCCATCTTTTTTCTTTAATGTGTGTGTTTGTGGTTTGCGGTTGCTGTCAAATATATATATATTGTCTTTATATCTCTGGCTGCCTTGGTTATGCTTTAACTTTTACATGAGTAAACTATTCTAGTAATCCTCCCATGCCTGGTAGTTAGTACAAACAGATAGCATGTCAAGTACAGTATATGTACCTGGACAGGGAAATATTTCCGTGGCCTGGTTTTTGGGTGACTCACAGTGCGCCACAGGGGGAGCAGACGCCCAGTAGGAACATTGTTAGTGGCAATGTGCTTCTCCTGAGCCTGTATGAAGACAGAGTCTGATGATCAGTTTCCCTGTGATCCCTACATTAGATCTCTTCCTCCACATTCTACTTTCTTCTTCTTTAGCTCTCCTGCTCTGTTTCTTATACAACCACCTGTGTTTTTTTATTTTCCTCCCACTCATTACTATCTTCCCACACTTCTGCAGTCTTTCTCAGTCTTCCTGTCACATTCCATTATTTCCCCATCTGTTCTTTTATTATGCCATATCCCCCTCTCCAACAGATGTGACAGCAATGATAGCCTTATTCTGTAGCTGCTTTTTCTTCAAATTGCTCTCTGTGAGACAATTTCTTCAATCCTTTTTTCTTTGTGTCTTCCATCTCTTTTGTCCAGTATATTTCTTTTTTCACCCCCTCTGTCTCTCTTTGGTGTGTTATCTGTCTTCATGTAACCATCCATGGCAGCACTGGGAGCCGTATAGCTCTCCGACAGTCATGAAATCGTAGAGGTCAAATAGAGCTATAAATACTAGATTGTTCTGAGACATGTTTAGGGGCACTGTCCGTTTGGACTGTGAGCCCACACATATCATATATGTATGATGCAGTAATTATACATAAGGCAAACAAAAGACACTGTTCTTTGTGTAGGTGTCTAACACAGACTGAATGGGCTACACATTGGAGAAGTGACAGAGCTGTGAGCAGAGAGAAGTATTTGTGTGCCTTGCATTTCAATGCAGCCCTCTTCATTTCCATGCTGATTGCTGCTGATAGCGAGTGCCATTGTTTTTTTAGCATCAGAGTCAACTTCAGGTTATATATTTCAGTTCCCAAGTACCAGTAGGTTAACATTACCTCAGCTCTCTCAGAGCACACTTAAGCTGGATTCATCAGAATCTGTCTGATTGAATTATTTTGCGTACACACATAAACATGGACGTTTCAATGTTGTTCCAGAGGCTTTTCCACCCTGTCAGTAATCTCTGAAAACATATTTGCAAATGAATGCAGAATCTGTAAGCAACGGGACAAGATTTTGGTAGTGTTCTGGTTTCCATTTTTTCCCCCAAGAAAACCCTTTGTGATCTTTGGCAACCCCCCTAAGGGGGGCCCGGACTGGGAACTGGTGTCTTAGGAAGAAGATATATTAGGGTTCGATACACACACAAAATACTTGTTAGTAGATACATTCACTGTTGGTTTGGGTCAGATATGTTGAAAATATATAAAATATAGAATATCAGACTTATTCTTTAACTGTACATCAGCTGCTCCAATCGTCAGTGTTTGTGGAAACCCCTTACCTTGGAACCAAGCTGACCTGCAGCTGGATTCTCACAGTATACATATGACACTAGAATCCATCTTGTCAGGCTTCCAGTAATGTGTTTGTGTCTGAACAACAACAGACCGAACCAATCGGCGTCCAGTGAGGACCTTCAAATCACACCCATCTCGTGTCACTACTGGTGTTCCCCAAGGCTCTGTCCTGGGGCCCCTCCTGTTTATCATCTATCTACTTCCTCTTGGTCAAATCTTCCGTAAATTCATCCATGACACCCAGCTATGTCAACCACATTGATTAGTATAACTCTCTTCTCTTTGGTCCTTCTCTCAAACTTATACATAAACTTCAAATGGTTCAGAACTCTGCTGCTCGTATCATCACTGGAACATCTTCTTTTAGTCATATCACTCCTGTTCTTCAGCAGCTTCTTTGGATCCCAGTAAAACACTGCATTGATTTTAAAATTCTTTTTCTCACCTTCAAGTCCATTCACAACCTCGCTCCTCTGTATCTCACTGACCTCCTTTAAATCAACACACCCACTCGTACTCTCAGGTCTTCTTAATCTATTCACCTCACTACACCTCCTGCCCGTTTGACCATCAGGGGGTTTAGAGCCTTCAGCCCCTCGCCTCTGGAATTCCCTTCCACCAGACATTCGCAACATTAACTCGCTTCCTAACTAACTTCCCTTTTCAAAACCCGCTTGAAAACATATCTTTTCACACTGGCATATCAAACATGATCACCACTCATTTATTTTTTAGTAATGTTCTGTTTGTTTGTTGTTATTATTATTATTATTACTATTTTATTGTTTTGTAAGGTGACCTTGAGTGTCATGAAAGAAATAAAATGTATTATTATTATTATTATTATTATTATTATTAAAGGTTCTTTGTAACAAACCATCTGGCGTGTCGGGTTAGAAAACCCCACTTTTGCGTACACATTTTTGCTGCCCTGACGTTAATGTGGGGTACACTCAGTGACTCAACCCTAGTGTCTTGTTTTAGAATGCTGAAAGCCAGGGCATTGACTTCACCTTTTATTGACATTGTGTATTTTTTTATTTTAATTATGTCTATTTCAGCTGTGTGAGTATGTGAGTTATGTATAATGTAAATCTGCATCTATGTCGTTATGGTTAAGTGCGTGTATGTAGAAGTGTGTATGCACGTATGGCACATTTCATTGGCGCTCCCCGGAGACATTTTCTCATCACTTTCAAGAGGCCAACAGACGCTGACATTTAAAAATGCTAAAGATACAATTTCCCTCTGAACTTAATCTAATTCTGTTGCAGTCTGTTGGCGCTCACATAAAAAAAAAACATGTTCGAGTTTATAGTCCCTTAACAGAACTAATGTCAATGCTGTTTTTGTTCGGGCTGCTTTGTGCTTTTTGAGTAAATTGTCTTGGGTGTAGAATACGATTAGGCCTAATGCGAGGGACCTTTCAAATCTCATTTCAAAATGAGACTTGAAATGTTCTCCTCCTGTCCACTCTTGCTTGTCCACTCTGGGACTTCTTTGGTCTTATCAACTGCATTAAAGTAGTTAGTTAATGCTGTGTATTTTCTCTTAAATTGTGCTGTGGAAAATCAACATAGAACCCCACAAGGAAAATAACAGCATTTGTTTTCCAAATGCCTAAGATGACCCATGCGTAGGTTTTCTTGACTTTTTCCATTTCCTTCTGACAGACATTGTTGGTTTCTTTTTTTCATGCTAGCTTTCAGCCAAACTAAGACAACAAAGCCTATTGTATATATGTATTGCCTTTTTCTGAATGTCTTGACTCAAGTGATAACTGATCTCTGTTGTGTGTATGTGTTTCATGGCTGTATGTACTTGTCTTTATCAGGCAGAAAGTGTTTGAAGATGTCCGACGTTTCCTGAATGCTGATGACATCATCGACCAGGTAGTGTTTGACCTGGAAGACAGCAGGTAGGTAAAAAACACAAACATTTATTAAGCTAGCTATTTTAATGGGTGTGGATTTAGATTGTAAACATTTAATTTCCTTCATTTACTTAAATGAAATACTACGCCCTAACATTGTTTGGTGGTCTCTGTCTCTGTCTGTCAGTCTCCAGTGTCCGTCTGATTCCTTGAGGTTTTTCTCAAAGTTTGAGTGTGGGAACCTAAGGAAGGCTGTTCAGGTCCGAAGGTATGGACGCACACGCGCACGCACGCACACACACACACACACACACACACACACACACACACACACACACACACACACACACACACACACACATACATAAACTTAGTAAGCCAACACACAGAAGCAGTTTTTTTCTTCTTCTCTTCTCTTGTATAGATATGAATATGACCTGATATTGAATGCAGATGCTAACTGTAACCAGCACACCCAGTGGTTCTACTTTGAAGTCAGTAACATGGTGGCAGACGTCCCCTACCGTTTTAATGTCATCAACTGTGAGAAGAGCAACAGCCAGTTCAACTATGGTGAGAGGGGTTGTGTGTGTGTGAGTGTGTCGGTGTGTTTGTGTGTGCGTATGTGTGTGTGTGTGTGTGTGTGTGTGTGTGTGTGTGTGTGTGTGCCCGTGTGGCGCTCTTTGATCAACAACTGAGTTGCCTTAGGGTTCCTTGAGCCTTTCTCTTTAAACCAAGAGCGCCATCTAGTGGACTCAGAAGATGGCGCTTTGTGAAATTGTTCACAAAGCGCCATTTGGCGATTACTTCCCCGTAGCACATCTGGTGAGCTTTTACGGGATCTTACTCGCCTGGTGGCTTTTATTTTATTTATTTAGTCATAATATGGGTTCCCAAAAGGGCCTATACGTTGTTGTAAGCATCTATCAGATAAGCAAAACATTTTGGAGTCAAATTTCAAACTGGCTGATGTAAAAAAGAAAAATGTAGAAAGAAAAGCAGGTCTTCACGTGGAAAAAAACCTATTTAAAATACTAGGTGAGTTAAGGAGGAATAGTTTGGTTTAACTTAGTTTTTTTCTAGGATGATCGCTGGAACATCCGGGCAGCCGGTTGGGCAATGCGAGACTACAGGAGGACCGGCTAGTTAGACAAACAGGAGCTCATTTTATGCTTTGACCCTCTATCAGAGCTCATTCTCTGTCTCAAGCTTCATTTATAGATTAAACCTATGCCATAAGTACATTTATATGTATACAGACCCTAGGCCGTAGCCTGATGTGCACCTCCCCAGAAATGTAACTATGCGGCTACGTGGACAACTGTGATTGGTCGGTTTGGCCGGGGCTTGGTAGCATTGCATTTTTTTCCTATGATTTCCCCCCTTTTTGACTCTGAAGCTAACCCCCGTCAATCTCTCACTCACTCTTTCACACGCCACACACTCTCCACGCACTTAAGAGATATGCTAGATTGACGCAGACACATCAGCGCAGAAGCATAAATCCTCACAACGGCGTAGGACACTCACGTAGGCTCTGCGTGGAGCCTACCTACAACCATAAACACACACACACATGCACGCACGCACAACGCACGCACACACACACACACACACACACACACACACACACATACATAAACTTAGTAAGCCAACACACAGAAGCAGTTTTTTTCTTCTTCTCTTCTCTTGTATAGATATGAATATGACCTGATATTGAATGCAGATGCTAACTGTAACCAGCACACCCAGTGGTTCTACTTTGAAGTCAGTAACATGGTGGCAGACGTCCCCTACCGTTTTAATGTCATCAACTGTGAGAAGAGCAACAGCCAGTTCAACTATGGTGAGAGGGGTTGTGTGTGTGTGAGTGTGTCGGTGTGTTTGTGTGTGCGTATGTGTGTGTGTGTGTGTGTGTGTGTGTGTGTGTGTGTGTGTGTGCCCGTGTGGCGCTCTTTGATCAACAACTGAGTTGCCTTAGGGTTCCTTGAGCCTTTCTCTTTAAACCAAGAGCGCCATCTAGTGGACTCAGAAGATGGCGCTTTGTGAAATTGTTCACAAAGCGCCATTTGGCGATTACTTCCCCGTAGCACATCTGGTGAGCTTTTACGGGATCTTACTCGCCTGGTGGCTTTTATTTTATTTATTTAGTCATAATATGGGTTCCCAAAAGGGCCTATACGTTGTTGTAAGCATCTATCAGATAAGCAAAACATTTTGGAGTCAAATTTCAAACTGGCTGATGTAAAAAAGAAAAATGTAGAAAGAAAAGCAGGTCTTCACGTGGAAAAAAACCTATTTAAAATACTAGGTGAGTTAAGGAGGAATAGTTTGGTTTAACTTAGTTTTTTTCTAGGATGATCGCTGGAACATCCGGGCAGCCGGTTGGGCAATGCGAGACTACAGGAGGACCGGCTAGTTCACGAACAAACAGGAGCTCATTTTATGCTTTGACCCTCTATCAGAGCTCATTCTCTGTCTCAAGCTTCATTTATAGATTAAACCTATGCCATAAGTACATTTATATGTATACAGACCCTAGGCCGTAGCCTGATGTGCACCTCCCCAGAAATGTAACTATGCGGCTACGTGGACAACTGTGATTGGTCGGTTTGGCCGGGGCTTGGTAGCATTGCATTTTTTCCTATGATTTCCCCCCTTTTTGACTCTGAAGCTAACCCCCGTCAATCTCTCACTCACTCTTTCACACGCCACACACTCTCCACGCACTTAAGAGATATGCTAGATTGACGCAGACACATCAGCGCAGAAGCATAAATCCTCACAACGGCGTAGGACACTCACGTAGGCTCTGCGTGGAGCCTACCTACAACCATAAACACACACACACATGCACGCACGCACAACGCACGCACGCACACACACACACACACACACACACACACACATTCACACACAGTTTGGGGGCTAAAGGAGCATGCCTCTCGCTGTGTTTTCTCACTCCTCCACAGTGGGTCCGGCCATAATAGACCATCCATTACAACTAAATACACACACAGACAAAGGGATTGCAAAATACATTCAGTATCTCCAGTAGCAATCTCAGTTCTTTCATACACACTTACCACACACTGATTCGTACACTGCCCTCTCTACCGGAAAATAGCTATTTTTAACGTATTTTTGGAAATTGCTTTCATCTCAGGAAGAATTGAATGAGTAGAAGAAAGGGTCGCTCTTCTAAAGCAGTCTGTGTCTCATTGTACAGAAAATGGCTTTTCTTCTGAAAGATTGTAATGTGCTGACAGGCTACAAAGTCATCCAACTATCTATGTTTAACCCCTGGAGATTTGATGCTTTCAATTCAACAAGAACAGTGGCTCTTTACCCTTTCCAGCCCCAGGGCTAAAACCCAGAATAAAAAACACCATGGTTACTGAGGTGGAGAGTTTGGATCACCATTCTTCATGGAGTTTCTGCTTGTCAGGAATATGGGGAGGACTGATGTGACACAGGACTCAGGCAATGCAAGCATGCACTACTGTCTTTACAAGGTTGACCTATCAGGAACTAAAGTAGGAGTAATAAATAATAAACATTGTCTTTATTTGATTCATTTATTTTATTTGCCCCACTCATCGTAGCTTGTGTCCATAAAGAGGAGAAATAGTGAGGGGAGAGGGAGGCCGACACAGCTCTCACCTGATTATTAATTACACACAATGCAAACAAAAAAGTAAGCTACACAGTGTTCACAACAAAGTGATCGTTTTAGCCTTCTCTGAATGATGTAACTATTACCGTGTGAACCACATGTCTTTCTTCTGGAATGAACCGCCCTCCTGCTGTGATACAATCAACACTTTCAAAACCTTACAGTGAAAACGGGATTCCATCTGTAACCAGCTTAAACAACTCAACAACAATCAGAACAGCTGGACGGCGAGACACGTCACACCTTCTCTTGTACACCTGGGAAAAAATAATTTTGCAAATCTATGAATTTTGAAGTTTCATGAATGTCATGATTTGATTTTATGAAGTTATTGTGTAATTTCTTGGTCACAAGCAGCATCTTCAACATTCAAGCCTCTTTTGATAATATATAATCAGAATGTTGGACAGGAAGCTAGTAAGATCTCACCACTGGACACTTCATTAAATAAGATAATATTAATACTAACTATTAGGCAAGTCTGTCTGTCTGTCTGCCTGCCTGTCGCTGTCTGTCTGTCTGTCTGTCTGTGTCTGTGTGTCTCTGTCTGTGTGTCTGTCTGTGTCTGTGTTTGTATGTGTCTGTCTGCTTGCCTGTCTGTCTGTCTGTCTGTCTGTGTCTGTGTGTGTCTGTCTGTGTGTGTGTGTGTGTGTGTGTGTGTCTGTCTGCCTGTCTGCTTGCCTGTCTGTGTGTCTGTCTGTGTCTGTGTGTTTGTACTTCACATATCTGGAGAACAGTTCATCCGATGTAATTCACACTTGGCGGGTGCATTTCTGCGGACCCAGTGTCGTGCAGTGTTGAATTTGGTGCAATGTGGACACGCAACACATTCAATATTAATAAACCTTGAATAACCAAAGGAACAGCTCTGTGCAGCAGCAGGGGGCGGGGCTTCAGTGCAGGCTAACTCCAGCATGTCTTCACCTGGCTGAGACTGCAGGCAGCGGGTGCTGTCAATTCCAATACAGGCCCCTAATGCTGCATGGATAGCTTAATGGATAAGCATGCATCATATTGTAATTAATGTAATGTAATTAATCTGAATCTGCAACGTAACGAGTAACGTTTTTCTGTCAGGTAAAAAGTACACAGTAAGTCAGTAGTACAAGTAAAGCAAATTGGGGCCCAGTATGCCAGGCCAAACAGTCGAGCCGTTCAGAGCAGGCCTGTTTGACACTGGGACGGTAAAGAAGCCGTTCCTCAGGTGCTCAGTGGGCTGGGCTTTCTCTCAGGCTTTCAGCAACACTAGACAAGTCTATGCAGAAGTGTGAGGTGCCCTTTAGTAAACCCTTGTTTGGACAGACGTGGAATTCCTTCATTTCATTTTAAACTCCACCATTTGGCAACCATTTTGAAAGAGGGGTGATCTGTTGCTCTATTTTTTTTGGTCATTTTATTGTTTGTGTTTTGTGATGTTTATGTATTCATGATTCGTTTTATATATTTGTATTAAAGTCTATCTGGGGATGGGCTGATGCTCTACTGTGCAGTACTGCGCTATGTGACATTGGTCGGCGATATGTACTTCGCTATGAAATAAATATTACAGTAATAAATAAATACATTCTTTTATGTATATTCTTAAATCAGACAACCTTTTATTATAAGGCTTAAATAATATTATAGAGACAGTCACAGCCAGCACAGGACTGGCACAGGCCGCAGCGCCACCAGCTTTAATACTGTCACAGCTGTTCCACGTTGCTCACTGTTTATCTGTGTGTGCATGTGTGTGTGCACTGCAGGAATGCAGCCGGTGCTGTACTCGGTAAGGGAAGCTCTGGAAGGTAGACCACACTGGCTCAGGACCGGGACTGAAATTTGTTACTTCAGGTATGAATGAAATCCACAGATTCAATGTGTTCAGCAGCAGAACCAATAACTGTACTTGCTGACAGTCCAATCACACACAGAGTGTGACATCATCAGACCACTGAGAGGGCGCTCAGTCCTGGGAAATATATGATTTTATAGAAATCACTTTTATTGTGTCATCATGTTTCTAAAAGCTGTCTCTTCTTCAAGTGGTGTGTGAAGAGCAGAACAGTCCAGTGAATGCTCCGTGCTGAAGACAGGGACCTTACATACTGGAGAAGGATCTTTTATCTACACATAACTTTTATCTACACATAACACAACTTATTGTATGCTACTCTCTCTATTTTATCCTCCAGAAACCACTTTTGTCCAGCTCGGGGCAGAAAGAGAACGACATTTTATACTCTAACCTTCACCATCACCTTCAAACACAATGAGGACGTCTGCTACATGGCCTACCATTATCCCCACACATACTCTGCTCTAAAGGTACGCATCCATCCATCCATCCATCCATCCATCCATCAAGGAATGACAACTCAGTGTGCTTTCAACCCTTTGTTGAACAGAAAGCTCCAAATAGTGGCTCGGACAATAAAGAGAATGCTTCATTAAGTTAATTTGGACATCGCTACTATTTTGCTAAATCAATACATCAAATAAGTGTAATGTGGTTGGTTTTAACCAACACTCTGCTCCAACTCCCCCTTAACACAACAGAAGAATAACAGATTTAATGATACAACCAATACAGCTGAACAGACAATATATACCTATAAGACCCATACTCTAAGACGTCTACCGGTCTCGAAGCTTCAACTATTTAAGCAACTCAACTATAAACACAATACAATCAGACGTTCACATACTTCATCCTTAGACCTCTAACAGTTTAAATAACATACTGTAGTTCACACATACCATTCAATGCAGCCTTAGCGTCCAAGGGAATACTACTTATTTTGCCTGTGAAGCACTTTGTGACTCTGTTTGTGATAAGTGCTAAACAAATAAACTTTACTTACTGCCTCACGCTGCCAAGAATTCGGCATCGAGCCAGCTTGACTGTCTCACAGCCATAACACACTAGGCGCGGAAGTGCCGCGAATAGCCGCGAACCGGCGTGATGCAGAGCTATTTTAATTTTGGCTCCCATGTTATTCATTCTTTCCATTCATACCAGCTGCGATCAGCCGCGCTGGCCAGTGCGCTGCTGTGATCGTTTCCGCGTCTTGTCTATTTCTTCCGCGAGCCACGGCAAGCCAGGCAGGTAAACACTTACCACTACCAACACTACTCTTTGATCGCACGTTGGAGAAGTCTGACGTAGTATTAAGACTTACAAACTTCTTGCTGATAAGAGGTGGTGGATGAATGGTAGTGAAGTTCAAATGAAGCTTCATGAAACATGTTCTTTATCTTCTGAGCCCACTAGATGGCGCTCTTGATTTAAAGAAAAAGGCTCAAGTAATGACAACTCAGCATGCTGTCAACGCTTTGTTAAACAGAAAGCGCCATCTAGCGGCTCAGGAAATAAAGAGAATGCGTCATAAAGCTTTATTTGGACATCACTAGTGACGCATCCCATCTCATTCCTCAAGTCAATGTTGACTTTTTCAATGTTTAATTAGGACCTATTTTTCTATGTGCTTTTCATTGTCGGCTTGAAATGTCCTAAAAATACTTTGCAAAAAAACACCTTCCTCACCAATTAGTTGTTAAGACAGAACCATGACAGCCTAAATCATGCTTTAGTTGCCACAAATGGATATCGTAGGAAAACAAATGAAATAAGTTGGCTTTCACACTTGTGTTTGTCAGGCTCATCTGAAGGTGCTGCAGAAATCAGTGGACCCTGCCAAGGTGTTTTTCCAGCAGCAGAATCTTTGTGGCACTTTGGCTGGAAACTGGTGTCCAGTAGTCACCATCACAGCCTGTCCTGCCAGCAGGGGCTGGAGAGACATGCACCAGCTCCGTGAGTAATGCTGTGTGTATGTGTGTGTTTGTGTGTGTGTGTTTGAGCAGAAAAACAGCCAGCCCTCCTGACAGAGACAGATATCCCATGCTTTGTTTGTTTTTCACGGCTTAATTGAAAGCAAGTGATGCTTAGCAGTTGGAAATATGAAGAAATAATTTGTTTAAGAGTAAACCATGTGAGATTCATCATAGCATATCCACATTAGCATACTATTATACTGCAGCTTCTATTACACAATGGGCATTTGTGCATAGCAATTATGCCATTTCATCTTGTCATTTTCCCCCAAAAGTCAGCGCTTCAGGAATTGATTGCTTGACTTCACCATTGATACTCGTGGATTTTTATATGAAACAATCTAGTTGGAATGGTTTACTAAAATGCACTCGCCAGTACCTCCAGTAAACACTGGTGTTTCCAACTACACAGACAGAATTTGTCAGGATTACAAGACGATGGGTTCATCATTCATGACCCAGCTGGGTGTTCTGCCATGAGCAATTCAACTTCCATCCCTCAGTGTTTGTCTTCCTGGTAGCCCAATTTGCACTCCACATTGATTTTATTCAGGTCGCCAAATCCCATTGTCGCTGAAGGTGTTACTGTTGATCTCTAGCACATCCCAAAGGTTGCCGGTCGCCTTCAGGTGCAGCAGAGAGGATATCTCCCCCTATTTGAGGGCAGCTGATGTTCACTTGAACAAGGCAATTAACCTTAACACCTTAAAAATGTGACTTTCCACTCTGAGACTGACGGAGCACAGAGGCTCCTACGGATGCTGGACTGTTTTATTCCTGAGGGGAAACGTGTGTGTATGTGTGAGTATAGGAGTGTGTCTTTGTTGGACAGAGAACCCAAACATGAGGACAGACAAGGCCTGGAGCAACAGCCAATAAGTTGCAGTCTTCTTCCTGTGTATGCAAATGAGTATGCTAATCAGGTCTAATTACAAGCACTGGGTATAGAGCAGCAGCATGAGTTTAATGGCACATGCCTAGCCATTTGTTTCTCCTGTGTGTTCAAAAAATCATCGGGATGATGCCTAAACGAAGTTCTGCGCTTTATTTTGGCGTTGTTCTTAGACATGCAAGCTTTTCTTCGGAGGGGAAGGATTAGACAAAGCAGCCGTCTTCCTGCCCCACTCCTCTGGTCTCTAATTAAAAAGGCTTCCAGTGCAATCACAGCTCATCTGTGAAAGCCGTTACGACGAGGACAGTTCCTCTGTCACACTTTATGCTCCAACTCTTTCTTTCATTTCTCTAGTTTCTGTCTCTCACCCTCTCTGTCCCCATCTGTATAGTCTATGTCTTTTAATGCATGTCGTTCTGTGCTAAGTATAAAAATCAACTGAAAGATGCAGCCAGTGCCAACAAAGACTTGGTATATGTTTGAGTGAATTGATTGTGATTCTGTGAGCTGAAAGCACCGATAAGTAATCAGTGTGAGTAACACTGAACACACACACACACACACACACACACCTGTCCCACTGTATATACATTGAAGGTGTAGGACAGTCAGTCTACTGTCCACTGTCCCCATCAGGGCACAGAACACACAATGCACACTTTGTTAGTGTGATTCATAATACACTGTTAGAATACCTTCAGGTGGGGATGACTCACCCCGTACCTCCTAAACTCTCTTGTTGCTGGATCTTCATCTGCCTGCTGCTCTACTGTCATCTCTGGCTTGTGCCACACAGGTGGGGGTAACTTCCTGTTCTATCAGTCATCAGAAGATGTGCCAGTATGGTCTGTCCTGACAAGCCTTTAGTGGTTAATGGGCTCTCTCTGGTCCAATTGTTCACACAGACTGGCTCACAGTCTCGCAGCACAGACACACACCAGCCAGATCCCATTCACACGGCTGCTGCAGGAAAGATTTCTACTGAAAATAATAATAATAATAAATTGAATTTGTATAGCGCTTTTCATGGACTCAAAGTCGCTTTACAGGGCAGGGTACAAAACAAAAAAAACTAAGCAGAACAAAACAAAACAAAAACAAAACAAGATTCAGGCACAGATGAAAAGGGGGGGGGGGGGAAGGTGTATATCATTGTGTGCAACAGTAGATGTTGTTCGATTCATCAGACGAATCAAAAGGTGATCAGACAACGAAACCTCTGGACAAATGTATTTAGAATTGGAAGAGAAAACAAAGGTGAACCAAAACCAAACTGTCTGTTCATCCATCACAGTTTACAGGCCCACATCCTGCTGCTACTGTGCTCACCTCACAGTTTTCAAGAGTTATTTATTGCGACATTTCATCATGTGTATAACTTTAAAAGAACATCAAATCTATAAAAATATATAAAAATATAAATGTTATTAAAGTGTATGTTTTGAATGAGTACAGTTTTGCAGGAATGTGATAGTAAGGATGTGCAGGTAAGGAGTGGATCAGGATACAAGCCCATATCATTAGAGGTCCCCGGGCCTTGTTGAGGTCCACTGCATTTGGGAGGAAACTGTTCTCGTGGCTTAAGGTTTTGGTCCTAATGGACCGCAGCCTCCTGCCAAATGGGAGTGCTTCAATGACGTATGTGTCAGGGGTGGAAAGGATCGGCCACAATCTTTCTGGCCTGCCTCAGGACCCTAGAGGTGTACAGGTCCTAGATGGTCTTCACGGTCCTGGAGGCGTACAGGTCCTGGAAGGACAGCAGATTGCAGCCAATCACCTTCTTAGCACAGAGGATGATCGCTGCACTCTGCCCTTGTCCTTAGCAGTGGCAGCAGCGTACCATGGTGATGGAGCAGGTGAGGATGGACTCAATGATGGCAGTGTAGTGCACAATCATAGTCTTTGGAAGGTTACATTTCTTCAGCTGCTGTAGGTAGTACATCCTCTGTCACCAGATTGTCAATCACCTATCTGTAGGCAGATTAATCTACTTCCTCCAAAAAGAGCGAGCCAAAAGAGAGTGGTGTCATCTGCAAACTTCAGGAGCTTGACGGACTGGTGACTGGAGGTGCAGCTGTTGGAGTACAGAAAGAAGCAGAGGGGAAAGGACGCAGCCTTGAGGGGAACCAGTGCTGATGGTCATAGAGTCACAGACGTGTTTCCCCATCGCCACACGCTCCTTCCTGTCAGATAGGAAGAGTCTGATCCACCTCCAGGTGGAGTCAGGCAAGTGCAGCTGGGACCGTTTGTCCTGCAGCAGAGCTGGGAGGATTGAGCTGAAATCCATAAACAGGATCCTGGCATAGGTTTCTGAGGAGTCCAGGTGCCAGAGGATGAAATGAAAAGCCATGTTGACTGCATCGTCTACAGACCTGTTTGCTCTGTAGGCAAACTGCAGGGGTCCAGGAGTGGGTTGGTGAGGGATTTGAGGTGTGACAAAACAAGGCGTTTAAAAGACTTCATAACCACAAAGGTCAGAGCGACGGGTCTGTTTTTGGGGACGCAGGCTGGTACGTGGCATGTCTCCAGTGAGGTGTTAAAGATGTCAGTGAACACCGGAGACAGCTGATGAGCACACTACTTGAGGTTTGAGGGAGAGAGGGCCCTATTTAAACTTTCTAAGCACAAGGTGTGAAGGGCTTGGCACAGGTGCGTTTAGGGCGTGTACAAATCCAACAGTAAACAACCAGTCAGATAGACATACAGGTTGAAAACAGATTATCTGTGTGCACAGACTTACAGTCGGTCAGAGTTGAAGCGTCAAGTAAGTCTGTCTCTTTAAATTGGTTTATCTAAGCTGGGGGTCTGTCTACAACCTGTCTGCTCATCTGACTGCTCTGTGTCTTGCTGTTTGTAGTGATGTCATTGTGTTGTCAGATCTCAGAAATGAATGTTGTGAGTACAGTTTTATTAGAACTAATAGAAATGATGGACAAAGCTGTGAAAATTAGGAATGGTAAATCATTAATGTCCCTACATGCATTTTTTTTGCTGGCTTCTTACATTCTGGTGAACAAAAGAAAACATTTCTGCAAATATTATCAGTCAGAGGTTTTATGTTATTAGACTCCAAAATCCATATTGGCTTAATGCTGTTGAAGCCCATAGTAATGTAATGCAAAAATCACCATTATTTTAATTGATTTCCTACAAATCCAGTGTACATACTTGTGTATAATTGTCTGAGGCGTTCTAACAATTCCTCACCCATAATAGAATAATAATCAGGACAGAGCATTCTCTATCCACATGTTGCTCATTCTGGATATCTGTTCGACAGCAGACTGCTTTGAGCTCAATCATTGAGCTCAAACAACCCTGACTGATCACACACTCTGCCATCTGTTGGCATGCTATCTGCACAAACCATTCACATTGTAATCACTGACATCAGAAATGTTAAGTATGACCCTTTGCAGAACCCTACAATTATCATTCATGACCTCTGGTAGCCGACATAATTGGCTAGCTGTCACTGTTGTTATGATGTGTGTAGAGGAAACACCATCAGCACTGCTTTAATTAAAGACCTGATCTGGATAATTGATTGATGCCTGGCACTCTGAGAACACAGATAATAACACAAAGGCAGCTCCACAGTGAATGACAGGGTGCCACTGAGTTTACATAACGTCTTGTTACTTGAGTTTCACAGATGACTGTTACTGAGCAATATTCTGAAACATACTGTATATCTGTCTGTCTCTGTCCAGGGAATCGTCCCTGTATTGTGCTAACAGGCCGCGTCCATCCCGGTGAGTCCAATGCCAGCTGGATGATGAAGGGCACCCTGGAGTTCCTGTGCAGCAGTGACCCGGTGGCCCAGAGTCTGAGGGAGGCCTTTGTTTTCAAGCTCATCCCCATGCTCAACCCAGACGGAGTCATCAATGGCACGTAGGTGGGAGGCATGAACCGTGCAGGATGCAGGACTCCACACCACGCATTGCGACTCACTCACTTAGATGTTGATATGACGAACTGCAAACAGCAAATATTGATAGGACAGAATAATAATTGTGCCCAGGGGCGATTCTAGGATCTGACCTTTGGGGGGGCTCAGCCCCTAATGAAAAGTTGATAGCAGTTAAGCTTGGGGGGTCCGGGGGCATGCCCTTGTAAGATATATATATTTTTTAAACCCTTAAATCATGACTTCTTGTGAGTTTTAGGGAAATAAATAGACAGATTGAGACATACAGTTATGACAAACTATCAACAGATTCAAGGAATCTGCTGTGAAAAAAGATGGCAACTACAAAGCATGATTATTGCAGCACACATACCCAGGGGCGTCGGACTGGGGGGAAAAAGGGGACTGAGAACCCAGGGCCCTCATGTGAGGAGGGCCCAAAAAGATGCTAGAATTAATAGCTGTGGATGCAGGGAGGGGCCCATAGAAAATGCCTCTCTACAGGGCCCAGAATTTTGAGCTACGCCCCTGCACATGCAGTACCTTGAACTGGTAAAATAAGCCTTAACATATTTTTAGACAGGATTATTCATGTTTTTTCCTGCTGTTAATTTTCAACTTTTTCATTTACATCATTGATAGAAACTGATATGGTTATACAGCTAAATGATGAATAATCTAATCTAATAATGCCTCTGAACCAGATGGGGAAAATCCAACATCTCTTTTTCCTTTTTTAGAGCCTAGTCCTCCATGAAATGCATATGTAAATATAATGTGAATGGAATATTTTAAGTGTTTTAAATGTTTTTGCCCATACAATATATGTCCACTTTCTCACCTGGTTCTTCCAGGTCCCTCTCTTTGTCCACTCTCTCTCTCTATCCCCCTCCCTCCGTCATATCACTGACAATCACATACAAAACATTTGTCCTACAAGTCCTACTATATATATATATATATATATATATATATATAGTATATATATATATATATATATATATATATATATATATATATATATATATATATATATATATATATATATATATATATATCTCTTATAGGCTACCTAGCCATTTTCTCACCTTGTTCATCTTGCTCTCTCTGCCCTCTCTCTATTCTCCTCACTCCTTTGTGCTGTCAACCAGAAGGCAAATGTAATCGACTAATCAACAAAGAATGCATTGTGTAGGCTACCAAAGGTTATACATTCACCTATTTATAACATATGTGAATATGGGGTTGCTGTTCAGTGCAGTGGGATAATGTTAAAGGCTTATCTTATACTTTCTCACCTGAACCTGGCTGTTTTATTTAAAAAAAAAAAAGAAACGTATATCCATCAATGGGGAAACAGACTGTGAGTCAGGGTTTGTTCTTCCAGTGTTTCAGTTCTGATATGAATGAGTCTGATGATCCGTCAGGTCGAATTATTTATTTTTCATTTGCATTGATAGTTAAAAATAAGAAAGTGTCTGGTAGGGAGGTAGCGGTGCTCAAGCCGTTACGGCAGGGATTAATAGCACACTTTAAAAACTCGTTGTAGGCTACTTCTAAGCTACATGTGCCTACAGTTAGCAATTTTGTCTAACATTGCACAACAAAATTGGACTCCGTGGTGAATAAGCTAGGCTAATTCAGATATAATTGCCATCATTGTGATCAGGGAATCACAGATTGGTTGCACAAATACTACACCTGCAGCCTACTTAACGTGTTCATTCGATTAGATTTAATTTTCACTCCATTAGCCATACCTTTTCAGTGGTTGAAAGTAGCCATACTCTGACGACCGAATTCCCCAAAGTTATTAGTATAGTATCTGCGCAGACTGAACAGTAGGCTGACTAAGGCGCCCTCGTTCAGGGAATCGCAGATAGGCTGTTGACTTTAGGCTACAACTGAGCTGAGCCTGTCATCATTTATCCTATTCCATCGCTAAAATCAGGTTTGCAGAAGTAATAATGTTTGAGAACTAAACGATTTCACAAAATCACAATGATAAGGACTTTATTTTTCAGGGGTGCTGAGATGATTTATTAAAAATAGCCTAGCGCCGCCTATGATTGTGCCATCTCTTTTTCTCTTTTCTTTTGCATAAAACTGTACTTAGCTTACTTTGAACAGTCAGAGCTTTATAGTTGAAGGGTCTTAAGTAGTTACTTAAGACCCTTCAAATATAAAGCAGTTAACCTGACACACCAGATGGTTTGTTACAGAGAACAATCAAAGAAGTCGTCATTGGAATCTGTTTGGTAATGGGCAGGCACTTTAAAAGAAATACATGGCAGCTGATTGGTTGAACCATCTGTTTATCACGTCCATCATTGTTGGTTAAACGAAGAGTCTCGGCCATCACACACAGCTAAACCACGCTGTGGCTGCCAGGAGCTCCTCAGCGGATGCTGTTTGACTCGGTCCGCTGCTGTTCAGACACAAACACATTACTGGAAGCCTGACAAGATAGATTTTAGTGTGATATTATCCCACGATTCTCTTGTGATATCGCGACAGTCCAGCTGCCATGCAATGTAAGTAAGCAGTAGTAGTTTAGTCAGAATGTAATAAGACTAAAGGATCACTGAGGGTTTTTAAAGATCTATCTGGCCAAGCTGTTTGTTTTTTTCAAAGACTTTGCTCTTTTAATGAGCGCTTGAAGTGCCAGTGCCTTTACTGAGTCGAAAAGAAATAAAAGTTCAGTCAGCCAACTCATGTGGAATATATTGTTATGTAAATGTAGAATATGCACATAATGTATGTTTGGTGTCTAGGCTTTGACCTCGTCACTCCTCATGAGAAAACATCAAGCTCAGCACAGTGGGGAGTGATGATACTAATTTTGGGTTAGATACATTGACAGCTGCATCATAGCTTCCAGGTGAGCGGCGTGGTAGCTGCCATGGCAGCAACAGAGCGAGCACTGACGACAAAGTACACCACCATGTTGGAAAGGGTGTGTTGGATATGTTGCTGTGAGAGGAGTGTATCATGTGAGGGTAGCGATAGTCTCGCTATGCCAGAACCTCCTGCAAAGAGCGCTGAAGGAAGGTCTGGCTACTTCACATAGCATACGGGGATGAGAGGAAAACGTGCTCTGGTTTTTTGGCATTTCTTTAAACCAATCAGAATCATCATGGGCTGTGCTAAACTCTGCAAAGAGCTGCTGCAAAATAGTCGTGCAACAGAAAACTCAGATTGGACAGATAGTCTAGCTAACTGTCTGGATTTACCCTGCAGAGATCTGAGGAGCAGTTAACTATAGTCCTCACAAATCCACCACATTTAAAATTCCAACACTAAGAAAGTGGAAGGAAACGGAAAATACATTCATCTGGCGGAATTTCCTGCAGCACCGGATCGATCCCAGAAGTAGAACGCGAAGGATATAGACTAGGGTAGCTGTGACTCAGGTTGGGCTGCTGGAACTGGCTCGCTGGCTTCACTGCATTAAAGTATCACACACAGCTGTTTCTGCTGTTTCTCTGTGCAGAGCTTCACTCTTGTGACATTGTTTCTATTTACTAATTAGTCTCCACTGTTGCTCTGGGAAACCTGTTTTTCAGTTCTTTTCCTCTTTGCCCTGCATTAAAAATACATTTTATCATTGAAAACTTAATATGAAAGCTGCAAGAATACTTTCAGCTCCTACAGTGTTGTAAACAGCTTGGCACTTTTAATTATCATTATTACACGGCCTTGTTGAATACTTGATTCTGATTGGTCAATCATAGCACTCAACGGTCTATCATTCCTGTACAACAGATCGTTGCTAAGTATAACAGGCCGTTGCCATGGAGGGAGTTCTGATCATAAGCTGCGTTTTAATAGTGATTCAACATGCCCTCGTTAACTTCCCCCTTAGGACTTGCCCTCGGGGGAATCCTCGCCGGAATCTTAAGTGTTGTTCCAACTTTCTGAAAAAATGAAGTGAACTTGGCGAGATCGACCCTCGGAGGGCTGAGGGAGCGAGTGAACAACTATGGTCACTCCAGAGGTGGCTATCACCCACAATGCATTGCAGTTAGGCATTTGGTGCAAGAAACTCCCTCCATGGTTAGGTGGCAGTTATCCACAAACGCTTAACTTCCTGTTGCTGACACCAAAGAAGGAGAAGATGAATAAATTAAATAAATACATTTCAACTTTTTAGTTTCCTCATTGTTAGCTTGATATTTTACTGAAACATGTAATAGAACTAATGTCAATTTAATTCATACATATTATTTACTTGATAATTGTACGTGTGATTTGTTTTTTATTTCCAACATTATCTATAAATGCATGGAAGAAATTCTGTTTTTTGCGAGATGTAAGCATTAATATGATTTATCATGATACAAATCACAAATTTCTAAATCTGGAACCCATGCAGCTGATTACCAAGCCTCATTGAAATGAGTGTTTATGATGTGTAAAAAGCAGTTGTAATACTTTTTATAAATAATATTTGTATTGCGCCTTTCATACAAAAAATAGGCCTGCTGTACAATAAGGAAATTGCATGATATAAGCAGACATAGAATGAACAGAAAAACGGGGATAGAATGCAAAAATTAATAGAAAATAATATGGACAATAAAACACACTTGAAGCAGTAGCACTAAGCCTACAACTGGTGGTCGATCTGTATAGTTTGGGCTGAAAGTGAACGAGGGCAGATGTGTTCCATTTTACTCCCCAGCTCCTGCCCCGCCCACTTTCTCCCTGCTCTCCAAGTGGGCTCAGTGTGACATGTGCTATAACGTAATACCAAGGGATGAGGGGAAGTGAAGGAGGGTATGTTGACAAACTAATGAATCACAGCCATAGACTCTGGTGGACCATTTATTTTTATGTTTTACTTTTGCACATACAGAGCTCATAGCACTGATCAGTAGATTAAAAGGGAGAGAGAGGGTGGAGCAAAGGGATCGCTAACAGAGCTAATGGGAACAGTACTCAAGGTTAGTATACTCAGAGTTCATGGTTAGTCTACTCAGACTTAAGGGTTAATCTACTCAGACTTAAGGGTTAGTCTATTCAGAGTTCATGGCAAGTCTACTCAGAGTTCATGGTTAGTCTACTCAGAGTTAAGGGTTTTTCTACTCAGAGTTCAGGGTTAATCTGCTCAGGGTTCAGGATTGGTCTACTTAGAGTTCAGGGTTAGTCTACTCAGAGTTCAGGGTTAGCTTAAATGTTTGTTAAACCAGCCTTTTCTCTTTCTGTTTTAAGCAAAATTCCTGAGACATTCTGCTCCATGTTGGCATGATAGTATCTCATACATATTTACAGTCTGAACTGCTGACACCAGGCAGAATGGATCCATAGATTCATGTTGTGTGCACCAGATTCTGACCTCACCATCTGAATGTGGCAGCAGAAATCCAGAATATTCTGCTGTCCAGGTGTGCAGCCTCAGCTTTCTGTTGTTAGCTGCTACCTGTTGTAGTTGTTAGTCTGCTGCTGGAGCCCGTCTGCTTCCAGGTTCCATGGGTTGTGTGTTAAGAGATGCTCTTCTGCAAACCTCGGCTGAATTGCCTGCTTTGTTTGACTTCCTGTTCCGGCCATTCCCCTCTGAGCTCTCAAGAACAAGGTGTTTTCATCCGCTAAAATGACGCTCACCTTTCTCTTTAAACTCTAAACTAACTCTAAAGACTGCTGTGGACATCAGCAGTTTGTGAGACAGTCAGAGTCACTCAGATCACAACAACAACTGCACATGGTCACCTAAATGCATTGAGCTCCTGCCACACATCAGCTGATTAGATATTTGCATTAAGGAGCAGGTGTATTGGTGTACCTAATAAAGTGGCCACTGAGTGGACATCCTAATGCTCCGTAGAACTAGCCTGGTCCTACCAGACTCTCGTCCATTTCATTGGTCCAGAGAGTCTGGCCTCTCTCCATTGACAAGTGTTAACTTCCTTGAAGGTGGGTACTCTGTTGAAGTTTAAAACTATTGGATCTGCCCAGAGCCACTCTGGATCTGCCATAACCAATCGCTAACGTTTGGTCATGACGTATGTCATGCGCAACAAGAGGGGAGACCGACAACAACTTTCGGCTTATATTTAGCATTATCATCGCTAGCGTTAGCCTTAGCCAACTCCTTCACCGCTAACGGAGCGAGCTGGAAAATCAAACTTTTCCCGAACCCCGTGGGGTGGAGGGCCACAACATCATGGCCCCCAACACAACTCAGCAAAGATTGTTCTTGCTTGGGCTTTAACTTCTGGATATTCGGCAGCATTGCTGCCACAACGGACCGAATGGCTTCGCTCGCATCTCTCTAGTGCACGTCCTCAACGTCATCGTTCTCAGCCACTCCCTCTGTTCACTGATTGGACCTACAAATATTAGACCGGAGAAAACTCAAGAATATACCGCAAACCCAGACGGAGTACTGAAGGGAAATGAAAATTGAGCGGAAGTAAGTAGGAGGGCAGAGCCAGGCTACTGTAGAACCTGATTTGTCTCAGTCTGTCTCTATCAACGAACAGTCCTTTAGTTTGCTCTCTGTCTGTGTGTGTGTGTGTGTGTGTCTGTGTGTGTGTGTGTGTGTGTGTGATGTAAGTCTTGCTACACAACTCTGACATTTCACAGGAATTAACCCTTGTGTCGTCTTCCCGTCAACCTTGAAACATTTTTTTTTTCCCCCAACCATTTCTTTCGATGTTTATGACTTTTTTTCACAGTTTGTTTTTGCTTTTTCCAACGTTTAAAATTGTTAAAACATTTTTCTTCTACACATTTTCAGCGCTTATTTCTACGTCCCATTTTTTCTGATATAAAACAAAAATTTAAAACGGGCCAATGTGACCCGAAGTCAACACAAGGGTTAAGTTGTACACTGCAGGGAATTTACTCATCGTGCCGTCAACCTTCTCCCCGTCTCTCTTTTCTCCTTGGACTTTCTTTTTTCCCCCCCTTTCTTTCTTGCGCCAATATTCGGCGCTTGAAATTGGTGTGAAACTGGAACAATACTGAAAGCTTTGATTAGCAGGGACATGCTCCCATTTTTTCATGTCTTTTAGACCACATTACTGCCTCCTGGAAAAAAGATGAAAAAATAATAAACTCTGCCATCATGGAACCCTGCCAACTCACTCAAAGCTGCACTAACTGATTTATGTTCCACCTTTCCACTACGCTGACACATTAGTACCTTAAATAGAGGTGACATGTTGAACTCGTTAGCAAACAGCTGCCTGTTTCCACATGCAGCAGTTACAGAGCAACATGATTATTCATCAGGAGTCTTTGTGTCTGTGTCCACCTGATGAATGTCAATCCAATATTCTCCCTCTTTCAGCTGTTTTTAGTCTCCTGAGGGAAACATCTGTCTCTGTAGCTGCTGAATACTCCTCTATGTTCACTAGGGTGACCATATTTTGATTTCCAAAAAAGAGGACACTTGGCCTGGCCTCGAGACACAAATTCAGACAGGCTTCTCAGAGGTTAATGAACATGCTTTATTATGCCTCAATAGTACAAAAATAACTTCTGTAATAAAATAAAATATCTAACAAAATAATAGCTCGCTTTTCAAATAAATAAATAAATAATATGAAATAATGTTCTAAATATGACCTCTTCTGTGTTAGAAAATCCAGCTTCAACTAAATATCTTAATACCTTTTCAATGTAATAAGATAAATAATAAAACAGTCTCACAAAGATACTAACTTAAACAAAAAGGATCTATACTTTTAATTTTTAGTTGTCTTCTTCATCCTGCTTTTCTTCTTCATCCTCCTTGTCTGCCCATCCATATTTTGCTGTAGAGCTGATCTTTCCCAGCAGTTTTCGGTTGCTCAACAAATAAGCATAAAAGTCTTTGCAAGAAGTGTTTTTGAAATTGTATTGCACTAATAGAATCCTCTTCAGTGACTCAACAGACGGATGGCTCCTCTCCTTGGTCCACTGGCTCTGCATCAGTGAGTAAACCCTCTTAACATTTGCATTGCGAGAGGGAAGTGCAAAGATAAACTTTTTGCCTTCTCAAAATATTTGGTCCACTTCTGATGCACCTGCAGGCCACTGAACTCCTCATCACTGTTGCAACTTTCTGTGAATTTCTTCAGATTGGTGACCTGGTCAAAACACTTGACATCATCAACTGCCACCCCCTTCTCTCCAAGGTACTTGATGCAGGCCTCCACATGATTCCAGTTTGGTGGCTCACTCACATCCATCTACATGAATGTTGAGAATTCTTCCATGGGAGTCATCCACTTCTCCAGATACTCCAGGCATGCACTGTTCAGGCCTTGCACATCAGCACAGAACTGGTCACAGATCTTACCAAGTCCATCTTTGCGCTTTTGTGCCAGTAGTCTCTTTATCTTTAAGGGACATGAAGTTGTTGCTCTTGCGTTGAAGAAGAATAGTGTGGATATTGTTCAATATTTTCTTCACCTCCATAATGGACATGTTCTCCTGTTCCATTTCTTAAATGTGGGTGTGGAAAACACATGAGTGAGTGCATTTGCCAGAGGTAGATCTCAGCGAAGTCGTTTTCAAAAAACTTCTTGAGTACTATGGTTGGCTTTTGCTGAGACAGAAAATATGCCTTTAAAGCTGGAAACATCTGTATCATCCTCACAATGCTTGGGAACAATGACAGCCACCTTGTCTTGCTGTGAGAAAGCATCCTTCTGTAATCAATCTCAACAAAATCACAGTACTCCTTCAGGCTCTCAGTACGCACAGTGTAAATGTGGAAGTACTAGTAGATTTTGAACATGATATTCTCAATGTCAACATCTATTGTGTCTGCCCCATGATGGGCACAATTATTCAATATGTGTGCTGGGCAACCCACACCGATCAGAGTCTTGTTCTGCAGCAACCTCTTCAAATTTGCAAACATTCTTTTCTGCTTCATCACGTCGGATTCCTCCAAAATTTGTGTTGCAATTGTCGCCAGTAAATGCAATACATTTTCAGACAAATTGTTTTTTGCCAGTGTTTCAGTGAGATATTTTGCGATGGTTTCTGCTGTCTCATTAGGTGTGTCTTTAACCTCAATCAGTTTTGTTTGCACAACACCCTTCTTCCAGTCAAAATACTGGATTATGATTTGGAATATTTTCACTGCTCCGTGGTTACTCCCATCTGTAGAAACACCACAGTACTGGATGTCTTTGAGTGCTTCATGAGCGACTTCAACAGAGTGGGGCGCTATAACACCACTGACAATGGCTTCGGTCTTAGTGCGAGCACTACTAAACCTTTTAGCGATGTCAGAGTCTGGAAATGACTTTTTTAGCAAGGTACTGGTGCTGTAGTGCTGTTGTGGCGTGTGACGGGGCGCATGGCTGCCGTCATGGTAGCCATGCGCTACCTATTTTCTCTCAAAGACTGAGTGTAAATGTTGCCGGTATATGTTTTGTTAGCGTGTCAATATGCTCTGTTACTTATCATACTGGGTTCATATGTTCTGTTAATCATAGCCATTCTTTCATCAAATTCCCCACAGTAATCCCGTAGCGTTCTTGTGCACATATTTAACATCTAATACTGCGGTGATTTATAGGCTATAGCTACATCCATCAATACATCATTCTCTATTTAAAACCATACCATTTATGTCACAAACATCACCATTTGTAATAATCATGCAAGACTTATGGCTTTGTTAACTACATTGCTGTTTATTTAGTTTAAAAAGGTAACAGAGGTTAACATGTAATCTTTGTCTTACCAGCATGGGCTCTCTTTGTGTATAAAGGAAAGTTTGCCGCAATCCTCAGGTTTAAATGAGGCTAGGACTTCCGGGGGTAACAGGAAGTGAACCGTAATTTTGATGTAATTATTTTATTAGCCGTCAAGTTATCTTGTGGCTTTGTGAAATGTTTTCTGAATCATGTAAATAATCTTCGGTAAATGTCTAGCCTAACAGATGTATTCATTTTGACTGTTTTGAGCCTTTTACTGTCTATTCACCTGAGCCACCCCTGCATTGTATTGTGTTGGTATGTTCCAATTTGAGGGGCGGGCTTCAGGCTATAAAGGGTAGTGGTAGTATTTGCTCAGGAGGGAGAGCTGTCGGAACACTTGAGGGAGTAGGACGTAAGTCTGTTGGATGTCCTCAGAGTGATGACTTGATTTAAGATCAATTAGTGAACAATTGTTAATATTCTGTGATTGTTTTGACTCCAAGTCAATTTACTCTATTTTTTTGAAAGTATATTTTTTGCTTTCCATAATTTTGTTAATTTTTGTGTCACTATTTTGCCTCCGTGGCCTTAATTGGGAATGAAATAATTAAAAATCCCATCTCTTCAATTTCATCTCCGACTCATTCTGAGTGTTTACACCTGCTCAAGACTACTCATCTACATCTACCCTTGACATGGTGTTTCACAGTATGAAATGCCATTGCACCTTCCACTGCATTTACAGCATCCTCTGTTTTCCCAGGTCTAACAAAGAACTCAGTCAACTTTGCAGCTTTCTCACCTCGCACAGCTGTTTTATGTGATCTTTTATATGTGAGCTTTTATGATTTTTCAGTGTCCATGTGAGCTTGAGATCTCCAGCACCTTTATTAGACACTGAGACATATGTGCCAGCTTTGCACATGGTGCACTCCGCCTCCCACTTGTCCTGACCGGGACGGTACGTGGGAAATCTTTTTTTGCAGTTCAACTGTGAAGCTGCACTTACGCTTCGGCATTTTGTGTGCAATGCTGCTCTGCTCTGCTCCCTGTGTATGTGCGCGTCGCAGAGCCGCCCACAAGGCAGCCTCTCGGGAATTACGTCACGCAACAAAGTACCGTAGTATTGTGTGCAAAGCGCCAGTCAATTTAAGTACAGGCTTAGTGGTCCCATGAAAAACAGTGAAAACCGGACATTTTCATGAATTTATAAAACAAAACCCGGACAGTACGTAAAAGGGGACATGTCCGGTCAAAAGAGGACGTTTGGTCACCCTAATGTTCACCAGCTAGTCTCTGTCTGCTGCTAGGCAGGTAGAGTACAGAAAGTTGTTCAGAGCTTTGTCTCTGGAAACAGCTGCTGCTACAGAGCAGCTTGATGTGAGCAGTCATTCTCTGTTGGTTTGTTACTGCGAGTGACAACTTTCACATTTCATTTCCATTTTGATTAGTGCAGCCAAAATTTTAGCTTCCGCTAGAGCTCAATGATTTTGATTAACATGACTATCACATTTTGGATAAGATGGCCAACACATCAGTCTTTACTATTGCTTTGTGAGTCCTCGTCACACGGTGTGTAATGTCTGAACGTCGTGAGCAGCTCACCCAGAGTGATTTTCTTCCTGATTGTTTTTTAAAATATCTTGAAGCTGTAGGCGCAAGAGATCAAAATATCTAAGATTATATCACCAGAAAATAGCGTCTGAAAGCTTAAAACAACCTTTGCTCATGTTTTGCTTGTGGTCATGTGAATAATGAATCCCTCAGAAGAAAAGTCAGATAGTGTGATGTTACAGCTTTGAGGGTCAGATGTGTGCTAGACATACAAATTATCCGACTCCAGGATCTTTTGGAGATGATGCCTGGAATAATTGCGTTTGCAGTCTTTGAAAGTATGACATTCATTTTGTTGCTTTAAAAAGAGACCATGAAGGAGAGGAGAGCTGTGAAATGAGCGAGCAGAGAAAAGACCAGGTGTATGGAGCTGTGACGTGTCAAGTGTGCTCAGCTCTCCTTGTGAGTCACCACAGCTGTGAGACTCAAGGATGCTCTCATTCTAATGAAACTAAATAAATGCCACAAGTGGCAGCTGTGTGCTCCCGATTAGTGATAATCGGGTTGTTAAACAAGATTAAAAAACCTTAATCAACCACCGAACCCAACCGGTTTTATTTTTCAGTGCCAATGTTTCTACACGATACACCCACTCCACCCTCTCGTCCAAACATGGTCACTTCTGGCTCTAAAATACCAAGAGGACAACGGCCAAAATGCCAAACGCGAGGCTTCCAAACAGTAGCCCACAAACCAATGGCTGATGTCATGGTGGAAAGGTCCACTTCTCTTCTACAGTCTATGGACTCCAAGGTGCTGATCCTGCTGCTGGCAGCAGCTCCAGCTGTCAGAGGGCTCTCTTTCTCCCCCGCCCACAGTAGTAGAATGATCTACGATAAATAAACACACATTGCTCCAAACGGTTCTTAAATGTTGAATAGCAGCACAACAAGTAACCCTTCGTTCAAGACATGCACAAGACCAGCTTAGCTGAAAGCGTGCTCACTGGATGCATGTGTTGCTGAAATGCACAGCACGGTTGTAGCCAGCATGGAGAGTGGAGTGTTCTGGAGTGGCCGCCGTCATCACAAAGATAAAAGATTAAGGTTTCAATCTAGCCTACCTTTGCGGCCTACAGTTCACTTCACTCATTGCCTGTGTGTCAACAATATATGTTCAGGATGTGTACCTCACAGAGCCTCCTGATGCTAGATGCACTCGTCTACCCCATTTGTGCTACAAAAGTTAACCCAAAATGAATTAGCATCTAGTATGTGAATGATTATTATATCTCACTTAGACCAATATCTCATCCCTTTCCTTGAATGTATGTTTCATGACATTATTACTATTATGACATGCACTACGCATGGTATCCACAAATAGTTAAGTGCTGCTTTGATATTGGTGTCCTGATCGCTTACTAACACGACGTTTGACAGGCCTTCAGCTGATATGCTGACTTTTAAAAGTTCTTTGCTGATTTGATTGTGTATGCTCATGGCAGTTTTTTATATTGTTGCGTCAAACTCTTAAGTGGTAGTCAGTCGACTCAACAGTTTCTAGTCTTCTGTGACAAAGTCACATGTCAGCACGGTATGTATTCTCATATTGAAGCTGCATGTCCACATATCGCTTGTGATGCCTACTCCGTATTCTTTGTTGACAGACTTACAGACAAGGGTTTTCCTTTTTTGCCTGCTCTTTTTCTGTCGCAGTCGGTCTGCCTGTGAGGGAGAACAGATTGTGCATCCACTGCCCCATTACACACAGTGATATTTATTAGCCCTTGTGCTACTCGAATAAATCCCTAACCAGGTGTGGCGAGGAGTGGAATATTTAAATATAAATACTAGAAGGGGGAACTAAAGATAACTAAGGAGAGAAACTAACTTATGAACCGACAACGCCACCTGGGGACTTGCATCCCGGGATATGAAAACCAAATTCTGATAAGGAAATGTTTTTATTAACAAAAATGATCTAAAAGAAGACAACTATAACAATACTAAAACTGATGAAATACAAATAAACTCAAATCAGTGGGCTGGGCTTCAGTGGGGGCAGACTACTGAAAGGATACCCCGTCTCCCTAGTCTGGGGGGCAACACTACAAACACTAGTCCCAATGCCTACTTGCATGAAACGGGAGCGAGGTTCAACACAGTGCCTAGCCCCCCCACCTGAGGACACCCAGGCCACACCAAAACAGCAAGAGAACAGAAAGAAAGACACTCCTGAAAGAAAGAATCAAAAATTAACAAAAAACCAACAACCCCATTGGTAACTTAATCTCAGAACAAATACTCAAGTGAAATAACAAATATATTCAAAAGTAAACAAACTTATTAAACTAAAGAAAAGGCAAACCTAACAAAAACAAAGTAAAACAGAACAGCAACAGGTGAACCTAAAACACAAAAAGGCACGTTAGTTGGGGGGAACAACTTTAAATCACCAAGAGAGACTAAAAATGGGGACCCTACTCACCACCTTCAGCAGGCACCAGCAAAAGGCTCAACTGAGCTAGCTGAGGGCTTTTATACTGCACCTGGGCAGGGGGAGGAGCTAAGGGAGGAGTTTTGCTGGACTACTGGAGTTGCGTTCACAACACCTCACTGTGGTTCACTACACAGCCACAACATCAAATGAGCCCAGGTCTCTAGCAGCAGAACTCCACAAACTCATCCACGAGTTTAGATTTTGCTGTAAGTGGCACCTTGATCTTCTGACATTAAGGGCTGCTTTGATGGAGCTTGTTGAGTGGGCTTGCTCGGCTAGGGGGCCACAGGTCCACTACATGAACACTGATTCAGTTTAGATTTGCCTGTCTTATGGCCATCATATTTGCTCAATGCCTCACAACTCAAGCAGAACATAGTCTGTAATGGTGTCATCAGGTTGTCTCTCCCAGACCCTTCTAGTGCCACTCCATAACATCACCTGTTATGGCATTTTTTCTGTAACCTACTCTGAATACTGCAGTTTTTGACCAGCCGGCCCAAACCCTTAATTTTTTTCTTTAGTAAGCTTACCCGAACATGTCCAATTTGCGGGTTGGGGCACATGTGTGTTGACCCGCGAATTGCTACTGCGGAAACTGCAGAAATCTACATTTTTTCATGGTTCTGTTTAGGCACTCTCAGGTTAAAGGCACGGTATGTAATTTCTGCCGCGACAGATCTCTCAATCAAAACAGTAAGAAAAAGATGGATTTTGATGACATTGTGAAGTAGCGTGGGATCATGGGAGTTGTTGTCTTCAACTGATGAAAACCTATTTGACGTGACTCAGACAGAACTAACGTTCATGGACAAGTTAAAACATTTTTATTAAAGTTTTATTCACATCACGTTAATATGTTATGTAATTTCATTCTAAAGAAATAGCCGCAAGCTAACGCAATGTTAACTGGCTAACTTGGCATAATATGAGTTGACTACCCATACAGCTACTGCAGCTAACGTTATGTGGTCAATTTAATGGTGGGTTAGCCCAGCGCTGGTATCCATAGAACTTACGTTTCCCTTAAGGCTCTGACACACGACCGACCATCGGCAGAAAAGGCAGTCAGACTGATCAGTCGACTCCCATCTCTCAAAAAAGTGCCTTGGAACATGCCGAAGCGACGTCGACTTGAGTGTACGTTCTGCGCGTGCGCGAGACCTAATATGTCTCCATAACAGCTTGCGGTGCTAATCTGTATTGTCACCCAAAAAATTTAAAAAATTTCGGAAATGACGGAACATCTCTCTAGACCTAGTAAACACAGAGCACACTGTCGTCAGTCATTGTTTTCATCAGAGAATGTTGATAGTAGTCAGGAAGGATCGTTGTCGTCATTACTCGCTGAACGGAAGAAAATACGATGACTAGTAATAAGAAGATACTGGCGTTATTATCTCTCTGGCTTTTTCTGTGGAAAAAGCATTGATTCGCTAGTCAAGGGCTAGCACTCCACCAATCAAATTGGTCAACAAGTCAAATCGGCCAAAATGGATGCCGACGGCTCCTCCGACTGATGACGGCACGGAACACACCGAACAGACTCGAGTCAACAACCTCGCCAGACTGTCCGACGGCCGATAATCGGGTTGGTGTGTCAGAGCCTTAAGTCATGGCCAAATGAAGCTTCGTGAAGCATCGTGAACCATTTTCTTTATTTTCCAAGCCCACTAGATGGGGCTCTTGGTTTAAAGAAAAAGGCTCAAGTAATGACTGTGGAGGAACTCAAGTGTTAACACTTTGTTAAGCAGAGAGCGCCATCTAGTGGGCTCAGAAAATAAAGACAGTGCTTCATGAAGCTTCATGTGGACATCACTAGTTTCCACCAAAACTTATTTGGCAAATCAGTGAATGTTATTTCTTGGTTTAGGACATTTTGTGTACTCATTTATCCATCCAGTTGTCTATAAAATGTATCTGTTTATTTCTCAATAAGCATGTGATTGTGAGCAGACACTCTCTGGCTCAGTGAGTGAGTTTACATCACGTCATTTACAGGAGCTGCAGATAGTGCTTTATGATACTTACATTGCTCCACAGTAGTTCAGTGGTTGTATTCATTCACTCATTGGCACAGTTAGTTAACATGACATTTATCTTCCCCTCTATTCTTATTTCTGTCAGCATAATTCAAACTGAAACCCTGCCATAATTATAGTGCATCATAAGCCAACACATGGCTGGTAAATAAAGTACATGCTGCAAGTCTATATATTTATTAAAGTCTATGCAGGTTGATGATTATGTCCCAGTTCATTTTGATACTGATGAGCCCACACAAACACACATAAAGGCTGATAAACATACAGGGATTCAAACAAATGAATGTGAGTTATGGGCTGTGGTAGAATCAAATGGTATCATGCAGCAAATTAACAATGGCTGCCAGAAAACACACACACACACACACACACACACACACACACACACACACACACACACACACACACACACACACACACACACACACACACACACACCTGAGGGCAGGCAGCTGCAGTGCTGGGTAGAGGGGAGTAAATGTTGTGGAAAATAAGTTTACAAAGACTTTTAACGGTGTTAGATCCCTGTGTTTCTGTGTGTCTGCAGCCCTGGGACAGACCTGAGGATGGGAGGCACGTCACAGGGCGAGAGACCTAGAGAGAGAGAGAGAGAGAGAGAGGGTGAAAGAGATTAGAGCAAGACAGAGAGGGAAACAGAGTTAAAAAAAGAAAGATGGAAAGGAGGCAGACACAGATAAGACTGAAGAAACTGCTCTTGGTATCAGGAGAAATCAATAAAGCCAAGTTTTGAGTCCACGTCAGGAAATGAGATCAAAAATAAAGAAAGGGCAGTCAATGCTGCTGAATAATAATAATAATACAGGGGTTTTGCAGAAACATGTTCAGGCTGCTGTTTTCACTCATCCGTCCCACACACGTCTGACAAAACACATACACTTTAACACAAGCCATGTTTCACTCACTGCAAGCTGAAGCATATTTTCTCGCTTCAGGACTGTTTTCTTATGATTTAATAACTTCATAGATTTTGTTTTAACTATTTAACTAGGCTGTTCTCTCAAAATGCTTCTAGTGCCGTGGTGTCGTTCCTTTGAATATCTGGTGTAGACAGACTCTGAGGAAGGAGTGAAGCTGTTGGTAACGTGTCAACGAGTTTATCATTGCCCTCTAGAACAACACATAGAAGCCTTTTCAGATCTGATGCCGGCAACAGCAGGACCACGTCATCCTTAAACATCTCAGACTGTTTATAAATCACGGCTGAAAAGGACATGTGTTTTACTCTGTGGTCAGTTTGGTTAGGGTTGGTCAGAATAACAATGTAACAGGACACTGAAGAGGTGTCGGCTAATTATATTACCGGTAAAATATTAACAACCCCACCTTGGACTTTCACCCAAAGAGTATCAAATCTTATTCTTTCAACCAGGGGTTCCCTCAGGCAGGTCCACAATCAAAACTCAGAGACGTAGATTCAAGAATATAAATATAATGTATTAAAAAATCAGTAAAAACACATACAACACGATTGAATCAAGATAAAAAAAATAATGTTGAATAATAATTTTACAAAGGCTCGGCCCCATGCAAACACTCATACTGGACCTCCTCGTCCTAACTTTGACACAGTGGTCAATTATGTGAGCGTGACAAAGACTGCCTTAACCTGCCCGTTACAAAAAGATCATGGTTCAGGTAAAGATAAGTAGTAGTAAGTTAAGATTAGAAAAAAAAAAAGATGTGTGGGTGTGGGTTAAAACAGCAGCCCCCTTGAGTCACAGGACACAAACACCTGTTTCCTGGGTAAAAGTCATGAGTTTTACCTTTGACATGGCAATATTGCCATATTTAACGGAACTTCTTTTAACATTAAAACTGAAATGGGAATTCTTTCATGAGGAGTTTTTGTTTTCATATAAATTGCTCGAAATATTCAATAAATAACCATAGATAGTTCATCTGTGTTTAAAGTATTTTAGAAATCACAAAGATATGCACTCTCATAATAAACAATCCCACCTTTAATAGTTGAGCATATTTACAGTACAAACCAGTGAACTATGAGGGCAAAAAAAAATAAATCCTTAATTGTAATCGACGAAAATCTTCAATTAACCGTGATTTTGATTTTAGGTCATGTTGTCCATCCCTACTGACAACAAAAACCAGACCCAATGAGACACAGGAACCAGTCCTATGACCTCATTCTCAGGCAAATATACAAAGCTGCTGGATATGCTGAGTAAATCAATCAAGTTACTGTACGGCACTGGAGGTTGGACCCAAAAGAAGATATGACACAGGAAATACATTTAAGTGATTTAATAAAGAAATATATACAGTGAATAGTGCAAGGGGGTGTCGTGTCCAGGGGATCCAATAGTGAGTGGTGGTTGCAGTGCGCTCTCCAGAGCGTGCCCAGTGAATCAGTGTCTCATTTGTGGCGTCGACCATGTGGCAATGGCGTCTTCCAGAGTCCAACAAACAATTCCAACATGTGGCAAACTTCCTTGAATCCAGAGAGAAGCAGGCAGGCAGACAGGGAGGGGTAACTCAAAATGAGGAATCACAGGAACCAGGAACGCTGAGACAAAACGGGGCGACTAAACACACAGACACTCCAAACAGAAATAATGACCTGACAACAGACAAAGGAAACAGAGACTAAATAGAAGAGGTAACGAGGAAACAAGAGACAGGTGACACAAGGGCTGGGGAACAGGTGAAAGACATTAGGGCAGAGCAGACGATCACAAAAGGCGGGAAAACAAAACAAGACCAGACAAGACAGAAAAACAGACTACCAAAATAAAACAGGAAACAGAACAAATACACAATCATAACAAGCACATCCTGATCCTGAACAAGTGCATTCAAGAAGGAAGGCACAGAAGCAGATGTAGTAGTTCTTAGGTTTTTCACGCTCACTGACTCATTAAGGGGCATTGTAAAATTAGCAATTAAAATTAATGTTGTTTCACGTTCAGTACTCTTTACTTTGTTGGTTAATAGCTTGGTTATTCATTTCTTGTGTAGGAGTCATTCATTTAACTTCACTCACTTGGTTTGAGTAGTTTTAAAGCTTATTTGCTTTGATTGATTACACTAAGCTCAGCTCAGTCAAGCTTACGAACTAACACACATATATATATATATATATATATATATACATACACACACACACACACACACACACACACACGTATAATATATAATATACATTTGCATGTACACATATCCAATAACTGTGTGTGCACATATCCTTTACACACTCATTTTTGCTAGTTGTGTATTGTGTCTGCTGTTTAAACCTGCAGTGAGCAAACAATGGCTCTGGATGTGAGCTGTGAGAATTGAGAATTTTTATTCTGTAATGTGACACAAACCTCAGAGAGAAGATAGCTTTGGCAGGCCGATACATTAGACAGACACACACACAAACAAACAAACACACGCACGCACGCACACAATAAATGCAAGCAGAATGCTTTTTCACATGATAAGTCAGACTCTCTGAGGAGGAAGATTGGGTGTGCTCTGTCATGCATCACACACACACACACACACACACACACACACACACACACACACACACACACACACACACACACACACACACACACATACACTGTATGGCAGTTTGGTTTGTTTATTCAAATCCTTATTAGCTACTGTGTTGTAACAGCCAACCAGTCCTCCAAACCATACAAGGATGTCAGTCATTTGTTCCTCCCCTCTAATACGACCCACAGGAGCGTTTTCTGTCCTCATATCAAAACCAGGTCGCAGTTTGAAACACGTCAATATCATCACAGTTTGGTTAGATTAAGGCTTAAGAACTACTTAGTTAAGTTTAGAAAAATAAAATTGGGTTAAAATCAGTACATCTGTTACGCTACTTAAATAAATGATGCAGAACGTGACATAGCTCCGTTTGTTATTAATCATCATTACACTGACTAACTTAGGTTTAATGAACTATCAATGTACCATTTATTAATGATGGTTATTATGAAGTGTTACTAAACACACCATGATGCTGTGCGGCTGGAAGGGTTGACCAGAAGCAGGCTCAGCCTCCTCTGCTGTGTCTCCTCAGGAATCGCTGTGATCTCAACAGTGAGGATCTGAACCGCCAGTGGAGTAAACCAGACCCGGTCCTCAGTCCCACCATCTACCATGCCAAGGGCTTCCTCTACTACCTCAACAGTATCGGTCGGATTCCACTGGTGAGCTCTGCATGCTCTTCTGTTAGCTTGATATTACTAGTCTTCAGATGTTCTGGTCACTTCATGAGCTCTACCGGATGTTACTTTGGAAATCTCTCCAGCATGTCACCCTGCCCCCTTTGAGACTTTAATATATCAAACCTTCACTGAGCTCATTATAAACGTTATTTCACAGCGCACTGATGTGTACCACTAGAAGTGATGTCCCTTTTAATGTAAGGTCAATGCACTACTAGAGTTAATGTGGATGCTGGAGTCAGGACATGGTAAGCCTAGCTTAGCATAAAGGCTAGAATCAGGGGAAAACAGCTAGCCTGACTCTGTTAAAAGTTCAGAAATACTGAAGGGCAGCAATGGTCTGTATACACAGACACGTCCGTGGCGTTGGGCAGCTTTGTGTTTTGTAACCCTAACCCTTTTGTTTTTGTCACCACTTCCTGAAGTTTCATCATTACAGCGAGGTTTGGTACCATCATGAATGTACAGAGACCAAAACCTGTGCTGGAGTACAGCTGGCGACAAACAACACATTCTCATGAAAAGGTTTTGTATGATATCGTACGAAAAGGTAGGCACAACAATTCGTATGATATCTTACGAAATTACCGCCGGCCAGTCACATTACGACCGGTCACATGACAGTTAAGTTTAGCAGAGAAAAGGTTGACTGTGAGCCGGGTACAGAGGTCGTTACTGTTGTGTTTAGCAGACCAAAAGGTGAGTGTCCTACGGCGACAGTAGAAAAAAGATGGTGGTTTGGTTAAAAACAGCGGACCCCTTAAGTAGCACTCCCGGGACATGAACACCCGTTTCCTGGGTGAAAGTCTTGTGTTTTCTCATTAACTTCTTCAGGACATGAACACCCGTTTCCTGGTGAAAGTCTTGTGTTTTCTCCTTAACTTCTTCAGGACATGAACACCTGTTTCCTGGTGAAAGTCTTGTGTTTTCTCCTTAACTTCTTCAGGACATGAACACCTGTTTCCTGGGTTAAAGTATTGTGTTTTCTCCTTAACTTCTTCCGGGACACGAACTCTGCTCCCCGGCTTGAAAGCCCTGTGTTTTAGCAGCCAAACAACCCCCTCCCGTCCTCCTCCTTACAAGGATCTTCAGGGTCTTATACAGCAGCAGTCAATGTGCTGCTGACAGGAATAAATACGTGGAATACCCATGAATTACAGGGCTTTACTTTTCATAACTATATGTAGGAATGGTTCATTAGAACAACCTGAGACACAGCACAGAAGCACTGGGCGGAGGGGTAAGCTTTTGTTTGTCAAGAAATAGTTGAATACACCATGTTAATCAGTGAACTTTAGAGGTGTTGGCAGTTGTCTTTCTGGACGTTGGACAGAGCCAGGCTATCTGTTTCCCCTGCTTCCAGTCTTGATGCTAAGCTAGGCTAACCACAGCCTGACTCCAGCTCTGTAGCAAACACAAAGACATGATTGAAGATTGATATCCATCTGGTCATGTTACTATAATTCTGAAATTCCTTTAACCATGAAGACAATACTTCCCTAAGATTACTCCATCAGTTATGGTTGCTCTAACTGAAGCATACCCCGACTACAGAAGAAGAAACTAAACAAAAGCTCCTAAGTGAGTAGAAATAACCTTCCATCTAATTGTAATCTGAGCTAATCACACCAATCACTCTGATGCTGCTTCCTGATTTATTTCTGTCATTCACAGAATAAATGAGATTCCAGCTGCAACATTGAACATAAGTATATTATCAAATCAATGGGAAAGTCTTTAACAGTGAAATGAATGCCTGATTATTTCAGTTTTCCCTCACAGAACCAGCAGCTAAACACAAAGCTGGGAGACGTGTGTGTGTGTGTGTGTGTGTGTGTGTATGTGTGTGTGTGTGTGTGTGTGTGTATGCGTGTGTATATATGTGTGTGTCATGTGTGTGTGTGTGTGTGTGTGTGTGTGTGTATGTGTGTGTGTGTGTGCGTGTGTGTGTGTGTCATGTGCGTGCGTGTGTATGTGTGTGTGTGTGTGTGTGTGTGTGTGTATGTGTGTGTGTGTGTGGCATCAGCAGGGTTTTTGCACGTGTCTTCCTGAAACTGAAATGTGATGTGATGAGGCTTTAATGAGAAAGACCTATAATGAATTGACCTTGATTGGCTTATTTAATTGTTCCAAATTAGATTGGGGAGGTTGTTTTTTAGCCTAATTTACGTAATTAACTGCAACTGAAGCTGCAGACTGGCACACAGCGAAAGGCATGTGCACCCTAAAAAGGACTTGTTAACCTTTTCACAGCCAGGTGGTTGGCACTTTAAAAAAACAAACAAAAAAAACGTGATGCTCAGATCTGCATGGATTTAAATACAAGTACATGGACACTGTTTATTAACTTGTGTGCTTTAAAATTGTGTGATCTAGTTGATCTTAAAACTGCACAGATAATATACAAAGCACAAAATAATTTGCTTCCAAACGGTATTCAGAGGATGTTTGAAATGGGAGAGAGCCAGTATGTTAAAAAGACAAATGAATGTATGTATAACATGTATGTCAAAGGAGTTAACTTGTGGAATTGTTACGAGGAATTAAAAATGTGTAGCTCACTTTGCTAATTTAAAAAAAGAGGTTTTTAAATAAGATGGTTAGCAGATACTGTATAAAACTAGGTAGATAGATATATATGGATGGATGGATGGACAGATAGTGAGATAAACGTTATTTATCTTAACAGAGTATGTTTATTGTTCAACAGGTTAAGTTCCAGATTCAAAAAATTGTATTACAGCTTTCCAAGAGCATATAATTTCCACATGGCTGAATAATTCCAGACAAAATATTCTGTCAGATCATGTGACACCTTAAATCTTTATGATCAGTGATGTTAAATGCAGCCCTACAAAGCTCTGTTTCTCTCTCAGGTGTTCTGCGACTACCACGGCCACTCGAGGAAGAAGAACGTCTTCCTGTACGGCTGCAGTTTGAAGGAGACTCTGTGGCAGTCTGGCTCTGTTGTTAACACGGCGGGACTGAAGGAGGACCCTGGATACAGGGTAAGACACACACACACACACACACACACACACACACACAGCTGGGCATAGAGAGTTCAGTTTAAATGGTCCTCTCCTTATGTTCCAGCAGTGGAGTGCAGTGAAAGCTCTGCAACATAGAACATGCTGACAGACTCCCTCTATCTGTCGCTCTCTCTTTCTCTCTCTAGACCATTCCAAAGACGTTGGATCGTCTCGCTCCCGCCTTTTCTTTCAACAGCTGCAACTATTTGGTAATAACAACAACAATTACAATGATACTCTCTTTTTCTCCAGTGTTTTACATATCATTGATATAATACAGGCTTATTAATGTGCTTGTATTTCTATTGTGATTTGAACAGGTGGAGAAGTCTCGCTCTGCCACAGCCAGGGTGGTGGTCTGGAGGGAAATGGGCGTGCTCAGAAGTTATACCATGGAGAGTACTCACAATGGCTGTGACCAGGGAATATACAAGGTGTGTGCATGTGTGAAATAGCTCTTTTATTAAACTCCAACATAGGGGCACTTAGCCGGGGCTTGAGAGTTTCCCCACACCATCACACCCTGGGCAACTCCAGAGAAGAATATATCCCAACCCCTGTCCAGCAGAATGGTTCCAGAACCCAGACTGTGCATAGAGGTAAGCCCCACCAGATCTAACTGGTAGCGCTTAACCTCCCACACAAGTTCCTGCTCCTTCCCCCACAGAGAGGTGACGTTTCACATCCCCAGAGCCAGCCTCTGCTTCCCGAGTCTGGTCCGTCATGGCCCCTTGAACTTCAAGAGTGGTAGCACAACTGACCCCAGCAGTTCCTCCCACAAGTGGTGGGGCCATGGGATTGAGGAGGGGAAGACTACAGATAAATGAGCACAGTTCATGTGATTTGCAAATAGTGCCACTAAATGAGTCCTGCTGTGCCTGGCTCTGGTGGTTCTGCTGGTGATTCTGCTCCTGAACTGTGCCTTTGCGACTGCAGGCGTGTATTCATCCCGCACAAGGCTACACATATGTAAAGGTTGATAGCCTGATGTTTTTAGCTTTAGATAAAGATCAGTGATTGAATGAGATATTAAAAATCAACGTAAAACATTTTAGTAAAACCTTTGAACTAGAGCTGGGCAATATATCTATATCATATCGATATCGGGATATGAGACTAGATATCGTCTTAAATTTTGGATATCGTAATATGGCACAAGTGTTGTCTTTTCCTGGTTTTAAAGGCTGCATTACAGTAAAGTGATGTCATTTTCTTACCAGACTGTTGGAACTGTTCTATTATTTTATATATTTACTTTACCCACTTAGTCATTATATCCACATTACTGATGATTATTTATCAAAAATCTCATTGTGTAAATATTTTGTGAAAGCACCAATAGTCAACACTACAATTTCATTGTGGTATCGACATCGAGGTATTTGGTCAAAAATATCGTGATATTTGATTTTCTCCATATCGCCCAGCCCCACTTTCAACTCCTTTGACTAGATTTTCCTTTAATAAATGAGGACGAACACGCTAAGAATGAGACGCAAATCCTAAGTAAGTCTCTTGCTCTGTGTCCCACATCAACCTGCATTTTCTGCAACAGGATGTGTGGGTCATACACCAAACATCATTCTCTCTCTCTCTGTCTCTCTCTCTCTCTCTGTCTCTCTTTCTCGCTGTCTCTCTCTCTCTCTCTCTCTCTCTCTCTCTCTCTCTCTCTCTCTCTGTAATTAAGTCCCAGGTTGATCACTCAGCCTCCAGTCACCAGTTTTCTAACCTTTATTTATGGAGCCAATAAACCCGAGCTATAAAGAGCTTTTAGCACTTTATAGTGGAAGTGCAAAAGCACAGAATAATTATGGCCCAGCTGCTAATAACAGCATGATCATAGTTATGAGTGAAAAAGAGCAACATGAATGTCAGGCTTACAGTGAATGATGCCTTACAGTGTGTAGACACATCAGAATAAACACACAGCATACATGTATGTATGTTTTTACATTCATGATTCATCAAAGTAATTTTATGATATCAAATGTACTTAACTATTAGAAGTAAAAGTCCCTTTGATTAGGGACCGTTTGGTATTTATGGAATGGACCACCGGAGGAAAACAGGGGAGGGTCATGTCTTTTTATTCTTTGCTGAGGGGAGGGTCATCCAACATTTTTCAGTCCAGAGGGGGGGGGGGGGGGGGAGGTCACCCAATTTTTGTATTCATGAAACAGCAACATTTCAAAGTGGCTTGTTTGGTGCATATTTTTCCATGTAGCTCTTAGTCTCGGCCCTCCTTCGCTACCAGATGGGTCTGACCCATGAGTTTGCTGGGAGGCAGGGGGAGCTGCCCCCCTGGTGGCTGAAATGGATAACTGCATTGTTTAAAAAATGAGTGGAATAATTACATGACATGATCAGATATTTTATAAATATCTTAAATAACACAAAACAACTAACTGGTGGTAGGTAATACATCAGATTTCATATACTGCTTTAGTAAAAAAAAGTATTACCTGGCTGACGATGGGAGCAGCAGGACGCAAAAAAACCGAAAATGACTGTTGTACTAGTCTGGACATGTTACCGTGCCAAGGTAGCAATAAAGGTTTCCTAAATGCCACATTTGATGTCAGCTTACTAACTGATTGCGGGTTTTGTGTAGATTTTACACTTTGTTTAAACGGCGAAGTGGATGAAACCTAGTGACGAGTCCATAGCAACCAGTTGTTGAATGTTACCCAGAGTGCCTTGCTGAATGGTCTCAATATTTTATTGTTTTATTTCAAGTGAATACTAGTTTACTAGAGGAGTAACTTAGTATTTGAAGTAATGCAGTAATGCAGGAAGTGTGCATTTAGTTTCCATGCTAATTGTGTTTCCACAACAATGTTAGTGAGTAAATCTACTGAAATGGCCCCCCCCACCATAACAGAGGAGTGGGATGCGTAAGATGAAAATGCAGAGGTTTAGTCACGTATGTCATGGCTGTTAAAAAACAATGGGAATCTGTAGCGAACCAGTACAGAAGGTATTGATAAATTGTTGGGGGAGGGTCATGCCTTTTTCCCAAATCGTTTTGGAGGGCCATAGAAATTGTTTTACTGGCGAGGGGAGGGTCATGTCTTTTTTGGCTAAAGGCCCAAAACTCCTCCGGTGGCCCCTTAAATAAATAACGAACAGTCACTGTATGGCCAAAGGTGTGTAACGTTGTCTTCATCACCACTGTCGTCGGGGTGGTCATCGTTTGTTACCATGGAGACAGAGCCTGCACCAGGTGCACCATCAGTCATTACCCTTCCCCCTCTTCTTCTTTAGTTTTGGTCTATGTTTTTTTTTTTTTTTTTGCTGCTTGGCAACAAACAGACATTAGGGTCACCAACTGGAATGGAGGGTGCAGTATCTTGGCAATTTAGGAGCAATGATTCGCCAAACCAACTTTTTTCCAGTGTAACAAATTTCTTGTTGTTGATTTTATTTATTTTGTAGTAACGCGTAACCTAAGATGCTCAGGGGAAATGTAGTGGAGTAAAAGTATACATTTAAAAAAAAAGTACAGATATGTTAAAATTCTACTTAAGTACAGTAGTGAAGTATTTGTACTTTGTTACATTACAACACTGGATCAAACTGTTGGATGGATGGACAGACTGATGGACAGACTGACGGTCAGACTGACGGACAGACTGACGGACAGACTGACGGACAGTCTGACGGACAGACTGACGGACAGACTGACGGTCAGACTGACGGACAGACTGATATAATAATAAGTAGTCCCTGTAGCTAGCAGGCCAGACAGGAATGTGTGATGTTTGACAATATGTGCTGGCATTGTCAGCTGACCTTTGAAGACACTGTTTAAAGTGTTTTTCCATCCCATTTTCCATCAACATATTTTGCACGCTTTGCATCTCTCCAGTGAGGACACACCAAAGTGTGAGCCACTTGCTGAATGTCACTTTAAATGTGTCAAAATGAGGACACAAAATGGCATAATTGCTTTTACTGGCGAGAAAGATTGATCATTTTCATCTCAGGAAGAGGAAGGAGGGGAGGAAAGGAGAAGTGAGGGAAGGAGAGGTGAGTGATTTGCATCACAAGATCATTCCCCTTACCTACTGTTTATTCAGCAAATACAGATGATGTATTTTATACATGTGTCCTCTGTGAGGTGGTGGTTTTATACGAAAAACTGCCTGAATAGCAAGTCATACATCCGAGCCTGCTGCAATCTTAGAAAGAAACAAGTGTGTGTGTGTGTGTGTGTGTGTGTGTGTGTGTGTGTGTGCAGGGCCTGCAGATAGGAACCAGGGAGCTGCAGGAGATGGGTGTGAAGTTCTGCCACAGTCTGCTGTCTCTAACCAAAGACACGAAGGCTCTCTACAGCAGAAGAATCAACTACATCGATGTGGACCACAACGTCCTGGACCACAAGTCTCACAAGTAAGACATCCTGATAAGGCCTGTGACATGTCCATTTTTCTCAAAAGGGGTAAAAAGTGAGGACATCTTGTCTTGCTGGTTAGACTTTGACAGGGACAGAGGGGCACATTAGGACTGCATGTGCAAAAACCACACGCCTTATTGGAAGGAGTATGTATTTCTGTCCATCTCTTGCTGTCTACAGACATTGTGCAAGTGGTTTTGAGTTTTGCAAGTCTGCATGTCAAATAGTATATAAAGTAAACCATGGGTGTCAAGCATGCATACACTTAGAGCCCAGTGACAGGTCCAGTGTGTAGTATGTGTTGGTATAGTGACACTGCGAGCTGAGTGAGCTCAACCTCGAGGTTTCAGCTTGTCAATGAAGAGTGAAACAGCTGGAAGGGTGAAAGAAATCCATCACTCATACAGTGCCAGGTTCTCCACAGAGCCCACAATGCATTGCAGCTTGCAAACTAGTCCCCATCATATCATGTAATCATGAATATCATTACAAGGCCAGATTTAGGAACCAATATGAGGACTCTGCTAGAGGATCTCTGTCAGGCTAATCAGGCTCATACCTTTCAATGCTTTGAAAACAACAGTGAAATCAAGAAAATCTATTCGGAAACTGACCTATTTATCAACTGAAGGGCAGAGAGGATTAGTGTGATGTGTTCATGTCTCTTCTGACATGTTACTGTAAATACAGCTACTGTTACTGTATGTAGATGCACATATATACGTCAGTCATTTCTGGTTAATTACGGACATCGTTAGTGATGATACCAGGGGATCGGTACAGAGTGATGTCACTGCTTATCAACGTTCTTTTATGAAGTAGAGAGTACAGGGTCTCACCAACACAGAAACCATGCTCTGAAAGAAGAATCATTTCAGTGTGTGTGTGTGTGTGTGTGTGTGTGTGTGTGTGTGTGTGTGTGTGTGTGTGTGTGTGAGTGTTTGCAGTGATTGATGTGTGGATCTAAAGTGGAGCTGAATGGCTTCCATTGATTCTCACACAGTCGTTCAATCTCCCCAGAGAGCTTTGACAGCACAACGCTCACCTCAACACACACTATCTGCCGCGTTTCGTGTTTCTTGTTTCTTGTTTAAGTTCATCTAATTATTGGAGTAGCTTTTTCATCTGTCTCTCTTTATCCTTTCACTCGCCTCATACTATGACATTTACCAATTCCTGTGTTTGTCTGCTTTAGTCTTTGTGTCCATGTTTGCATTTTTCTCATATTATGTCTATCCTTCATTCATTTGTTCCTTTCTGGTTGGCTCTAGTCTTCCTCCTGTGTCCCTTGTCTAACATGACTTGGTCTAGGTGTGCTGCATGCTGTCAGAACAGCTAAGCAATATTATCCATAAAACGTCATCTTAAATGTGAATGAAGGAGGATGCATCACTGTTTTCTTGTCGTTTACGGATATTTAAATGCTATGCTTGCAGCATTTATTGCCTTGGACTTAGATGTCTGTCTCTCTTTCTGTCCCCTGTGATAGAGGGCTATTCTCTTTCATAGTTTCATAGTATTTCAAGTATGGCGTGTCATACTGTGACTGATTGGTGTGTGTTTGGATGTGCCGGACTCCTGCACCTCACTCTCTAGTGTGTGTTATATACACACTGCAGTGATGGAGGTGACAGGATTTTTCATGTTATTATATGGCTCTCTGTGTGTGTGTGTGTGTGTGTGTGTGTGTGTGTGTGTGTGAGTTTGTTTGTCCTGGCGTGGATAAAACGGAGATGTGTGTGAGGGACAGACACCAAAACACACCAAGCACACATAATATCCATATTTATCAAGAACAATTTCTTTAATAGCATAGTAAATATTCCAGTGCAAGAAACTACATCATACTTACAACACTCTGTTTTCTTTCTGTCTGCTGCATTTGGGTTTCATGCCATTGTCTGTTTAGAGTCTGTTCCCATACCTCTGGACGGATAATACACACATCTTATGATAGAACTATATCTTGCTGTTTGTAGCAGAGGAACTCTGGAGAGTTGAGCTCTAGTTTTAAAAGAGATATTTGTGAAAGGAAGAGATATTCAGTAAGTCCTATAGCTGGGACTGAGTGTGAAGTCAAGGCTCTCTCGTTCTCTAACTCTGGGTTTCTGTCTGGGTTTCTGTCTTTCTCATACATACTCTGTCCGTCTACACCACATACTGTCTGCCCTTATCTCTTTTTCTTTTCTCAGCCCGTGTCTCTCTTGCTTTCTGTCTCTCTCTCTCTCTCTCTCTCTCTCTCTCTCTCTCTCTCTCTCACTGCACCCACTGGATCTTCTCCCTGTCTTTGATCAAACACTGTTGGCTCAGCACTATGATCCACAGACAGCCAGGGCCGGAGACCTGACGCCTGCTGTGCTCCGTGGAAAACAGTTAGCTGTGCCCTCATATTCTCTTTCAGCTAGTGAAATATATTTAAGACGAGCATCTCTTTGTCAGATAAAACTAACACTGTATTATGATCGGATTCACACTATGATTGCTACAATTCCATTGTGCTGCTGTTTATCACTAAGCAAGTCACTGGAGTCTTCATACAATATTCATAGACAAAGCAGCAACTTTCATATTCATGTTTTTCTCTAAAACACTGTGATGGTCATGCAATCCTCCACATGACCCCTCTGAGCGTAAGGTGATGCCATCCAGAGGACAGCTTATGGAGAGTCTTAAAAGGAAAGGGTTCATCCTCTGCCGAGCGGGCAGGTGCTTGATATACTAAGTGGTAAGCTCATTACATTTTGATATTCCTTGTATGTAGGTGGAAATGTTGGCCTGATAGTGGCAATACAGGAGAGGTCAGCATGACCTCAGATGTGGACACACACACACATTACCTGGTGGCACCTAAACATGCACTTAAAGTGCCCAAGACGTGGGTATTCAGATAGACCCATGGTTGTTAAAGCTGCAGTGGGCAGAATGCAAAAAAAAGCGAGGATTTGAAGTAGAGTGAGACCTCTTCCTGCAGCTCTCCCCTCTTTGTCACAAGGTCAATGCAATTGCAGTTCAGCAATTGCTCTCTCTCTCTGAAATGACCAGAGGAACGGCCAAGGTCTCCCGTGATGGCTAGATTTTCTAAAGCCTGAAAACAGACCAAGGACTAGGGGCTGAAGTCTAGGTTTCTCTCAGACCACTTGAATTACAATATGCTGAAAGAATTGTATGGAATCCTTGCTCAACGACAGCAAAAATAAAGTGCCTACCCCAGCTTTGAGGCTGTCAATACTCACACCAAATGCTTGCTCTTGTGGAAATTGTGTCCTGAGATAACTTCTGTTAGGATCTGACACTATAAATACAATTGCATTGAATTGAATTGTGGATAATGCAATGGACCCTCTTGTGGTCAACAAAGCTGTCTGTTCGTAGAATTTGTCATCTCTAAGGGAATCACTATGCTGCTTTTTAGTTTTAGGGTGAGGGGTGTGCTTTTCTTTTGGTTGGATGGCTGCTTTCTCTGAAATGTGCTGTGGATATTCATGCTCCCCATAGGATGAGACATAATGTGACCCCTGACCTTCCTGCAGTGTTCCATTAGGCCCAGCCACTCTCAAAACATGACACTCACCTGAAGACAAACTAACTAAACTAACAATTACATTTAAATGTAAGCCCCCCTTTCCCATGACTGTTCTCCTTATCTACCGGCCCCCTAAACCCAACTCTGCTTTCATCCCGGAAATGTCTGATCTCCTCACAACACTCTGTACTACCTCTGCCAATACCATAATCCTGGGAGATATAAATATCATGTCGACACCCCCTCATGTCATCCCCGCTGCCGATTTCCTTCAGATGCTAGACTCCCTCAACTTACAACAACATGTTGATGTCCCCACACATTCCAGGGGACACACACTCAATTTGGTCATCTTTAACTCCACCCCCATCAGCAACCTACAGGTTTATGATCTTGGTGTTTCAGATCACATGATCGTGTCAATGGAGCTGCCCTTTCCTTCCCCCCACATCAAACCAAAGCGTCAGCTCCATTTCAGAAAACTGAAAAACATCAATGTGGATGCCCTGGCCCTGGACCTTCAACTTCTTCTCTACTGACTTCTTTTCTGTTGCTGACTGTGGATTTCTACAACCAGTCCCTATGACCTCCACGCCCCCTTAACATCCAGGTCAGTCTCATTCTCGCGCTCAGCACCCTGGTACACCTGCAAGCTGCGAAAGATGAAGGCAGCTGGGCGTGTCCTTGAGCGGCGGCTCAAGGCCTCTGGACTGAATGTTCACAAACAGGCATGCAGGGAACACAGGAGGGCGTATGCAGAACCTCTGAGGGATGCACAGTCCAAGTTTTATTCCACCATCATCAACAACAGTCCCGGTAACTCCAAACAACTTTTTTCAACAATAAACCACCTTCTCAAACCCCCTTACTCTCCCACTCTGAAACCACTGAGGAGAGGTGCAACATGCACATCACTTTTTTCAAACAAAAAGTTAATATCATCCACTCACACCCCTCCCAACTGCCGACCCACCGTTTGCCTGTTTGTCCAGCCCCTCTGCTCTTTCTCCATCGCCACACAGGAAGAAGTGGAGAACATCATCAGAAAAATTAAGCTGTCCACCTGTGCCCTGGACCCTTTCCCTTCAGCCCTGCTGAAGGCCAACATCTCTGCCGTCTCTCCATTCATCACCAGGATCATAAATCACTCCCTCCTGGTCGGCCATATTCCATCTGCGTTAAAAACTGCTGTCATCAGACCTCTACTGAAAAAACTCACTCTGGATCCAGAGGTTCTCTCCAACTACAGGCCCATTTCTAATCTTCCATTCCTGTCAAAGGTTCTGGGGAAAACAGTTGCAGCACAACTTCATGATCACCTCAAACTGGTGTGTCTGGTTTACGCCCTGGCCATAGCACAGAAATAGCCTTGGTCAGGGTCACCAACGACCTTCTGATGGCAGCAGATACTGGTTCCCCATCTCTACTCATCGTCCTGGACCTAACAGCTGCTTTTGATATAGTAGACCACAACATCCTCCTCCACCGCCTGCAATACACCATTGGATTCTCAGAAAATGTTTACATCTGGTTTATCTCATACCTGACCGGCAGAACCGAGCACGTCGCCCTGGGCAAAGCCAAATAACACACCCACAACGTCACCTGCGGTGTCCCTCAGGGCTCTGTGCTGGACCCCACCCTCTTCTCCATCTACATGCTCCCGCTTGGCAAAGTCATTAGCAGACATGGTATATCATTCCATTGTTATGCTGATGACACACAGCTTTACCTCAGGACAACCCCCATTTCTTCTGCTCCCCTGCCAACATCCACACTGACCACTTGCCTGGAGGAGATAGAGGCGTAGATGAAGCTCAACTTCCTTCAGCTGAACAGCTCCAAAACGGAAGCCATCTTAGTTGGCACACCACATCAGCTCCGCCTATCCACCATCACTAGTATCACTTTCTCTGGCCAAAACATCTCCCTTTCCACATTTGTCACCAACTTGGGTGTTAAAATGGACCATCAACTCACCTTTGACACCCACATCAAACACCTCTGTAAAACATCATTCTACCACCTCAAGAACATCACCAAACTCCGTCCAGCACTCACCCTGGCAGATGCAGAGAAGCTCGTCCACGCCTTTGTTTCCTCCAGGCTGGACTACTGTAATGCACTCCTCATCGGGATCTCTGGCAAAAGCATTCAGAGACTACAATACATCCAGAACAGCGCTGCCAGGATCCTGATGAGGGTGCGCAAGCATTATCACATCACCCCCATCCTGAAACTGTCTCCCTGTCCCACTCAGAATTGAATATAAGGTCTCCCTCCTCACCCACCAGTGCCTTCATGGACATGCCCCCCTTTACCTACAGAAACTATTTACCCCCCAGACCTCCTCACACACCCTCCGGTCTGCAACCACAAACACCCTCCAAGCCCCCAGAACTAAGCTCTGCAGCATGGGTGATAGGGCCTTTTCATCAGCTGCTCCAAGGCTGTGGAACCCCCTCCCTGACCACCTGAGGGCCCCACAGACTACAGATGTTTTTAAATGAAACCTAAAAACATATCTTTTAAAAAAAAGCTTTTTACTAAATGTATTTTATAGGTTTTCCTCTTAACTATGTATTGACCTTGATCTTTTTGACTTGATTTTTTAATTGCATTATTATATGCTCTGTAGCACTTTGAGATTGCTGAAATGTAAAGTGCAATACAAATAAAATGTATTATTATTATTATTATTACAATTAAGCCAGAGGCTGTTTCTTAAAGATGTGCGTCTCCCAAGCAGCTCAAACCACCAACATCAAATTAGGACTTCTTTATTGACACAGAGGAAAGTTTTCTGGAACACTCTTCTCCGTGTAACTTCATTTCCAGCTAAGGCACAGCGTGTACAAACTACTGGCTCTGATATCACAGCTCAGAGGAGGAATTAATAATGGAAAAAAATATCAATCCAATCCAATAAATCAGAGTGTAAACAAAGCTGCCTTCAGAGAATCACCATTTGCATTGTACTGACTCATTCTGTAGACAAGCTTCATTGCCATTCACAACACACACACACACACACACACACACACACACACACACACACACACACACACACACACACACACAATGAGTTGCTGTCATCAGTATGCTAGACATACACTCTCTGTTCCTTCTGTCTCTTTCACTCCTGCTCAGTCAGTCTCTCTCCTCTCTTCCTTTTTCTCTCCCCCCTCTCTCTGCATCCCTCTTTCCTTCCACTCTCTGTTTTCTCCCTCTCTCTTCCTCTGTCTCTCTCACGGTAAGATGAAGATCAGTGTGTGTGTCACATCCTCTCTGTCCCAACAGAGTCCCAGTGTGTCTCTACATGCTCTCCCAGCATCCATGTGTGTGTGTGTGTGTGTGTGTGTGTGTGTGTGCGTGCGTGCGTGCGTGCGTGCATGCATGCGTGTGTGCATGCGTGCGTGCGTGTGCGTGTGCGTGTGCGCGTGTGCGTGTGTTTAATCAGATTACTTGTTACCGGGGCTTTCTGTCAGCTGCCAATCCCAGCAATTGAAGCTGAGCTCAAGGTCTCACTGTGTGAGGAGGACAGACCCTGAACATTAAATATATTCAAAAACTATGCAGCACGTTGTTAGATGTGTTCAGGTGTCCATCATTACAGATGCAGCTTGTTCAGACCCACACATTTATTAATTAATTAACATAGGTCCCAAAAGTGCCCAAAGATATGGCAGGTTGAGTTTAAGGGAAATATGTAGAGAATAATGTTAACTGACATGTAGAATATTTCAGTTGGATGGAATGTGGTATAGTTTATGATTGTACTTGCACTTTATGATGCAACATTTAAAGTCCAACTGCAGTTGAACTGTATGTTTGTCTTCTGCTAGACCATGAAGATGTGTTCTGTAAGTCATATGCCCTGCTTTCCTCGGAGAAATAACCAGTACCCAAAAGGGATGTTTGCTATTTTGTGATTTGATGTTGGCCGGAGCTGCCGAGGCTCAGCCTGCCAGCTCAGCAGGCAATGTACACCTCAGGGACGTCACTAGGATTTAAAGACAGGGGGTGCTTAGCCCCCAGGGTATTTATAACTTGCGTTTGCAAAATCTTTTGCACTTGCATCTTTTGTTACTGTTTTAGAGCAACACTTATGTCAACAACCAGTCAATAAACCAAGATGTTAACAAGTAAAAAGTGATAGACATATCCTCTTCTTCCATTTCTACTCCAGAAGTTACTTTAATGTTAGGTTTTAGACACATCAAAGCTGCATGGGGGAATTTACTTAGGCCAGACTTTGCGCCTGATGAGTTCTTCTGTAAGCAATGACTTAAATGCTCTCTCTCTGCTCATGTAAATGTGTGATAAAGTAATAGCATACTATATCTAATTCCTCTCTCTATAAGATAAGTTGTCCAAAGAATGCTATTTAATTATACTAATTACTGTAACTGTGCTGTGGATTGGTTCAATCAGTGTCATAGTAGAACCCAAGAACCAGAATTTTAAGGTCATTGTGAAATTTGACATCACAAGTTTGAGCGTTTCTCAAATAAAGATAATTTATTCTACCAAATGATGTGTACAATGTATGATATAAATCAACAATTATTGATATTGATAAAGCTATTGATAAGGATCCTATTTAAAGTGGCTACTGTCTAAATATAATAACCTGATGGTGGAAGGAATAACAGATTTGGAGTAACGATTACTCTATGTATGTACTGTATGTAGGATTGCTTTCATTTTATTTTTACATGTGTATCTGTGGGTATATGCTCATGTTTAGCCTAGTCTACATTTAGGCAACATCTACATTACATTACATTAATTTATCACAGCCAATGAATGCAGAAAGTTAAGTTGGTCAGAATATAGCATATATTGTAATTATAACTAAATCATTTAGTTTAGGCTATGCCTTAGTGCTTAGACCTGCCAACAAATGCTTATTGTTAGAAGAAAACAAAAATACCCCACATTTCCTTAGACCTATCGACCACTACTAACTTCAGTCAGAATCAAGTGCCCTGCCAATCTCCTGCTTCTCTTTCTCTCTGCTAAAATATCTTCCAATATCCATCTGCTCAATGAATTGAAGGATACACCGGTACAATAGCATTAACAGGGACCCTATGACATTTAGTTTTCAGTGACAACAACATTCTATGGGGACTGATATTGTTGTAGAATACTATAGAGATCGGCTATATTATTGTCAATGAATAAAAAGCTGTGGATAGCTTGCTAGGTTAACTACTTCTTGTATTTCTCGTTCACTCTAGCTAGACTACTGTTTTTACCAAACCAAAAAAGCAAACCAAAATATCTTACAAAAAACTTACAATTTCACTCTGTATCACTCACTACGTGTAGCTAATCAATCTTCCTTCACCATTCATCTGCGTGTGTATCGGTGTGTGTGTGTGTGTGTGTGTGTGTGTGTGTGTGTGTGTGTGTGTGTGTGTGTGTGCGCATGCAGTAGCGAGTTCACACCAAAGAGTAACGACGAGACACACCAATGCAACGAGATGGTGCATCATCTTGATAGCACAACGACTCTTTGTACTTCTGTCTAACTTCCGACTTGTTCGTTATTTTGTAGCTGGATATATATCATTTGTTGCGTCTAAATATGAATGGGGATAAGGTTAATGATAATGAGATGCTTGATACAGTTGTAGAATCTTTGATTCTCTGCTTTGCTTTAATGCCGCTTGGCTCTCTTCAGTAGCTAACTCTCTACCTCGCTCGTCCACATACCGTTACCGTGCATGTGGGTGCTCGTTGAGCCTCTAACAGCCATTTCGACCATCTGACATTTGTAAAAAATAATTAAAACAGACACACTATACATTGACACACACAGATGAATGGTGAAGGAAGATTGATTCAAAAATCTAATTATTATTGTTGTTCTTATTATTATTTAGGGGGGCTTAGGAACATTTTAGGGTAGCTTCAGGACCCCTAAAATAGGCCTAATGACATCCCTGGTACATATACAGGCCCCTTCAGAAAGTTGTCTTTTCTTACAATAATACAAATGTTTGAGACATTACTTTTGACTTAAAGTGCCCATATTATGAAAAAAAAACACTTTTTCTGGGATTTGGGGTGTTCTTTTGTGTCTCTGGTGCTTCCACATGCATACAAACGTTGATAAAATCCATCCATGCTGTTGTGAGTGAGATACGGTTTCTGAATGTGTCCTGCCTTCAGTCTCCGGGTGAGCTGTTCAAAATCGGCGTGGCTTGTGACGTCACAAGCCGAAACGAGCTGGCTAACTGCAACCGTTAGCTCGTAGCTAGCATGCTACCTCGTTCTCAATAGCAAAGCACTGCTACAACACACACAAGTTCACCATAATCTACAAAAGAACTACTTCCATGTGTGCCCTCATTTAGAAGTCTCCAAGCTAATCCTGCCTTGTAACTGACAGAAGGTGGAGAAACAGCCTTTCTTTTACTGTCTATGGAGCTAGCTAGCTGACATGATCTACATCTGAGCTACTGCACATGTGCGAGTGCAATCAAAGATAGTACAGAAGAAGAAGACGAAAAGAGGTCTCACTCTGTAGCTAAAACAGAGACCAGGTGAAAAGAGGATCTGCAGCAGTGAGAGAGAGCGGTGCAGTACAACACAAATATGGTGTTTTTTGAAAATTAAACCATGTAAACCTATTCTGGTACAACCTTAAAATACAATTATGAACCTGAAAATGAGCATAATATGGGCGCTTTAATGATATTTCAGTTTATGTTTGAACTACTGCAGCAGGAGTTACTGCTCATTCCCTGAGAAAAGTCTAATGGATTCTTAATTATTGAAAGAACTATTCAACCTGCCATGTTAACATTGTTATTGTGAGCATTGTTAGCACACTGATGTTAGCATTTAGCTTAAAAAGCATCCCTATGTCTGTCCAGCCTAACAGAGCTGCTAGCATGGCTGTAGACTGGTGTTTTACTGGAAGCACTACAAATGCCATAGCAGGAAAATGTCCCAGTAGGTCATAACAGTGTGACAGCCAACCAGCATGAACAACACCAGGAGTCTGAAACTCAAGCAGCTAAATGGATATCAGCCATCATTCATTTTATTATGTACACATGTTTACACCCGTTACCCCTTTTCTACTGTGGCATGTCAAAATGTCAGCAGGAGACAAAGACCTGCATGAATCACATAAGGGGGACAGTTAAAAACTCAGGCAAAAGAGTTTTCACCTCTGAGGACTCGTTGGAGATTTGAACCCTCGTCCAAAGCCAGAATCATACCCCTAGACCAGTGAGCTAATAGCATGTGTGCTATCTCACTTCAACATGCATGTCATAGTTCATATCTAAGTCTTACACATTCCAGACTATTAACACTATAAGTGAAATGTCTTTCCTCTTCCTGTCAATTCTTTGTTTTCAAAGTGGAGAAAACAGGAGATGTAGAATGTCTGACATCCCTATGACACGATAAGAAAGAAACAAGGAAACTGCGGATGTCTACATGGAATAAATAACTCTTCACATCATTATTGCTAATGTTTTCTGAGGAAGGAAGAGTATTCACACAGCATGTTTTAGTGAGCACTACTTAACGTAACATAACTCTCCTCTTCTCTCATGTAGCTGTTTTGAAGATGATGAGCCTCCATGTGTTGAGGAGATTGAATATTCCACAGACTGTCCCACACTCAAAGGCACTGATCTGGATTCAGATGTCAACAGCAATATGGCCAGTAGTGACGAAGAGGACGAGGGTGACGAAGGAAACAGGAGAGCAAGACATGGACGAGGCAGCGTTGGCCAGTTGCAGCAGTCGAGCACGAAGAGCCGTCTCTTCCCTCACCCGATGAGACAGGTCTCCAGCGAGGCCCTCAGTGAGAAGAGAAACTGTGTGAGCATCAATGGACAAATCATAAGTTAAAGGAATATTTCTACATTTCTCTACAGTTCTTCTCTAAAAGGTCTTCTATCATTGTAAGCTTTCCTCCTTGGAGCTCAGCAGGTGCATTTGAAAGAAAAAAAAACACCTAGGTAAATGACACACAAACTAAACTACGAGTGGATAACATATCATTTCTCTTTTAACCTTAGAGTAAAGTGTGACCTTAAATTCAGGCTTTAGAGAAGGAAAACACTACTCTACACTAAAGTCTGGCTTAATAGAACAATCTCGGTTCACTCACTAGCTTTTTGTGGTGCATTCATCTCCATCTGATCAGTCCATGGAGTTGCTGAGTTATCATGGAGATGGATATGGATACTTGTGCCTGCTCCACCGCTTGTTAGACATGAGAGGAACGACAAAGAGCTCCGACAGCACCAGAGCAGCTGTCTTTACACACGACTGTAACTGTTTATAGACAGCATCCTACCACTAATTCATCACGTGCCTGTAAACCATCATCGCACTGATATGTCATTGTTAAACATCAGAAAGATGATTAGTGATTAATTTATAAAGCTCATATTGAAACAGACTTTACAAAGGGCTTCACATTGCTTTCTCTTGTGATCTCTGACTGCTTCATCTTTACTTGATTGGTGCCGACATGGATTGCGATGTTACTAAAGCTAGTGGTGGCATGTGACTGGGTTCCCTCATTTTCCCTACATGACGTCAGCAGATTAGCCTCTATGTCGGGAACTCTAGCCCTGGGTAGATAGTACACAGTGGCTGCGGATGCTAGTCTTAATCATGTGGGTAATGGAGTCCCCTATTACTAGTGATGGCCAAATGAAGCAAACCATTTTCTTTATTTTATGAGCACACTAGATGGTGTTTTTGGTTTGAAGAAAAAGACTCAATTCTGTGTGCTTTAAAAACGTTGTTGAGTAGAGAGCGCCATCTAGTGGGCTTAGAAAATAAAGACAATGAAGATTCATGAAGCTTCATTTGGCCATCACTACCTATTACTAACTTACGTTGTATACTTAGCACGATGTTGATGATGGTGTGTAAACAATTTAATTAATTGAGTAAAAATGACAATAAATTCTATGAAGTAATCGATAAATCATCCAAGTTAGTGGCCCATTAGTTGATCGTCAGCATAAAATTATACTTTATATATAAGTATAGTATACTTTATTATACTGGCTTTTCTCTGAGCTTCTCCACTGCTCCTCATGGTCTTGGTCATGGTCAGCCATGTGATAACAGGTGGTGGTATATAGACAGGGAGTGTCAAGATGTGAGGTTGAAAGCAAACGAAAAGCTCGTAAGTAGATCTAGAGTTAAGATTTAGTTATTCCACATATTTATCCCGAGTGTTGACCAATGACTATTGGCTCTTTGAAGGTCAGCATATTCCAAGTCTTTTCTTTGTTGGATCAGCAGTCTGATACACCATTTCCAACACACAAGTCTAAAACGTGTATGACCTCCTATAGACAAATACTGTAGTAGTGAAAGAAAGTGACCATTTCAATCAGACCTGAACTCACATGAAGTGTGGAACTTGGCTCTTATTGAGGAAAGCTAACAATGCAGTCATGCCTTTTTTAAAGCTGAAAAACAGGCTACAGTTTCCAAAAGTCCAGGATGGTAATCAGCTTCTAAATGATTTATTAGCAACTGGTCACCGCAGCAGTATTATAAGATAGTCTTAATAGGGTGGATTGTCTCATGCAACAAATAAATAAGCCTAAGTAGAATGAACCCATTCCTATAGGAACATACACACTACATGCTAACTACCTTTTTCTTCAGAAGAAAACAACTCCAGTTAAATTTAGAAGGGTTTCTGTAGGAGGGTTTTACTTAGCAGCGATAAGGAGGGTGCATTAATTAATAATCCTGGCCAAACACTAGTCCTTGTTAAACGATACTATAAGTGTGCAATAGGTATTTCTACTTTATGATAGCTGAATTTGTGCATGGCATATGTAGGTCATACAGTGTAGGGTGGTGCTGTGATCTTTTGTTTGTGTAACAGTTAAATGTATGTGTTATGATCTAGATTTGATAAGATATATGTAATTTCCATTGACACTCATGGAAGATGTGAGGCACTTAGAGTAAATGTGTTTGTCTTGTGGATCAGATGTGAAGTTAGTTTTCAGTAAAAATTTGAACATGTTTGTTGATTTAGTCGTCACTGCTCAAAAACATCAATTTCATTACTCATGTAGATTTTGTTAACAGAAATTATGAATATATTCAAAGTTGTTATATAAATACATACCATAATGTTTTTTAATGAGGAATACAAAATATTGACAAGACAAAACAGACTATGAAACAAAAACTGTAACCCTCCATCTGCTGAGGAAGATCATGTGATACAATGGAAAGCTCCAGAACAGCTTCTACTGTAAATGGACCTTGTGGTGAGATTGTTAAATGCTGTTTCTGAGGTCAAGAATGACCTTCCAATATCAGTACAGATACATACTTTTTTTTAAGAAGTACAGTTTGTGGAAAAAGCCATGTGTATGTTGTTTTAATGTTTCTGATTATACATACTTGATAATATGTCCAATGCTGGTTTTGTTTCAAAATACATTTGCAAATCATGTTTCATGTCTGGATGCAGCACTTCAAATCCCAAAAAATCCAAACGCTCACTTAAAAAAAAAAAACAGCATTTGGTATCAATCAGTCAGTTTGTGGCCAATTTTAAGTCCCAGTTATGGAAGAAGTTTTCTTAAGCTTGATTAAACTGCTCAAACTTGTTTTTGACTAAAACCAGACTGTGACTGCCCGTGTTGTGTGTATATTTACTGCGCTGCATCACTTCATTGCCTGACCTTGATTGCAGTCGGGCAGCCAGATTTGGACACCTGGGCGTGGGGAGTGTTCCACAGGCTGTAAAGGCCCAGGTTCCAGTCTCTATCTCTCTCTTTCTGCCGGCACCTGCAACCCTTTTCTTTGGTTAAGATAATTTGTTACTTATATTTTTGTGTTCTTTGATTTGCAGTCTTTTTTTGTTATAATAAATAACTTTTTATTCGACATGTTGGGTCCGTTCACATTGTTGTCATGGCCAACGAGCCAGTTTATAACGAGACTACATGTCTCATCTTTTTCTATAATGAGACTTAATAGTCCAGAGTTTTAGTTGTTTAAAAATGGACAAAGAATGATTAAGTTGTCTGAATACAACTAAACCTCAAATGGACTTTTGATCTCTTGACTAACTGTCTGACTCTAAAAATAGCCTAACAAACCATTGAGCACACAGCATGGAGGGTAAGTCACACCATCCAGTCTGCAGTGTGGTATTTTTAGATGCAAAGCACCTCGTGAGTTCATAATCTCAACCCACTCTGGCTGGAAATGATCCACGAGGGGGGAGTATTCCACCTCGGTCAGAGCAGCAGTCTGCAGAGCATTGCCTTCCACAAGCAGAGAAACTAACAGCTGCTAACACATCATATGGTACGCCTGTACCACCTGACAGCTCGAATCAAATAATAAATGATAAAGGAACATCATTCTGTCATACAAATCTCTAATGGATACATACTGATGTTAAAATACAATTTGGCTTGTGGCTATGATGTTCTTTTAAATATTATGTCAATTTGTCATTTTTCTTCACCTCATGAACATATATGAACCAGGTATAAAATAACGTTTGACATTAAAGGGGTACACATGCAAGTTAGTACTGAAGTTTTATAAAGTTGATGGACTTCCAACAGAATAATTAAAGAAACAGTAGATAGTAGTCAGGCCAGGATTTATGGCGGAGCCATGATGGGCATCTTCCCATGACCCAGCCCATAGCATTGGCCCAATCACATCTTTAAACCCCCTCCCTCTTTGGGCTCAGTGCCTTTATTAAAGGTTCAGTAAGTAACTTTAAAAAAATGTTTTTGTCATATTTGCTGAAACTATATCCTGATACATGAGACAGATAGTCTGTGTTAACCCCATATTCCTCTGTCGTCCCAAAATGCTCCTAATGGCTTGTGCAAGTCGAGCCAGAGCCAAGCACCACTGACTGGCCAGAGCAAACATTCTCATTTTACAGTTTAACAATAAAACATGTTTCTGAAAACATTTGAGACGAGAAATAGGCAATGCAGTAACAGAATCTTGATTCATATGTGATCAATCAATCAATTTAATTTTTTATTCATAATCCTATCAGCTCCTTCAACTTGTGCACTATTCATCATAAAGCAAAATGTGGCCGTCAGATTGGCTCACAGAAACATGTACAAGCTCTGAATAAGAAACTCTTAGATTTCCTTATTGAACTTTCACTAAGCTTCATTTGAATTTGTCTCAAATACTATCCTTAAACGTCCAGTGTGTAACATTTTTAGTTGTTCATTATCAAAGTCTTTAATATATGACATTTCTCCTCGGTCATGGTTGCTTTATATACTTACTTTCTGTGTCCACATTTGGATATCCTTTTACTGTTTGGCTACAGTAACCCAGGTTGCCCAGAAGAATTTGTTTAAGCTCCATCCTATCTCATCTCGGTGGTCCTATCATGAAATGCCAACAGGCCGTGGACTTTATGGCCGCCATCTCCCAGTATGACAAACACTCTGTATCTTCATATGCCAGGACACAACATGGAGCTCATCAAGCTAGTTAGCTCTGTGGAAAAATACACAGATAAGGACTTACTGAGTATTGTCCCAAGAAGATTACTTTTCCCCCAGAATTGGCTGACCCCATGTTCTCATTACACTGATTTATTAGTGTAATAGCCCTTTAATCCCAGCCAATACCAGGGTGCCTCTCTAACCCTCTTAAGGCTTAGCATAGCAATATACCAATGTACACACATTAAAACAGCAGGCATATAGATGGTGTGTGTGTGTGTGTGTGTTAATTAAATGAGCACATCTCTCTCTGTCTGTCTGTCTCTCTCTCTCTCTCTGTCTCTCTCTCTCTCTTTCTCTCTCTCTCTCTCTCTCTGTCTCTCTCTCTCTCTCTCTCTCTCTCTCTCTCTCTCTCTCTCTCTCTCTCTCTCTCTCTCTCTCTCTCTCTCTCTGTCTCTCTCTCTCTCTGTCTCTTTCTTTCTCTCTCTCTCTCTGTCTCTCTCTCTGCTCTCTCTCTCTCTCTGTCTCTCTCTCTCTCTCTCTGTCTCTCTCTCTGTCTCTTTCTTTCTCTCTCTCTCTGTCTCTCTCTCTCTCTGTCTCTCTCTCTCTCTCTCTCTCTCTCTCTCTCTCTCTCTCTCTCTCTCTCTCTCTCTCTCTGTCTCTCTCTCTCTCTCTCTCTCTCTCTCTCTCTCTCTCTCTCTCTCTCTCTCTCTCTCTCTCTCTCTCTCTCTCTCTCTCTCTCTCTCTCTCTCTCTCTCTCTCTCTCTCTCTCTCTCTCTCTCTCTCTCTCTCTCTCTCTCTCTCTCTCTCTCTCTCTCTCTCTTTCTCTCTCTCTCTCTCTCTGCCTGTTTGCCACTCACATTGATAGGCTATACTCCATTTATCAAGATGCTTGATAATCTATGATTCGGATGTAGTGACTATGTGTTTTTCAGTGTTGGGGAGTGACCAGTTACATGTGATTGCGTTACGTAATTTAATTACATAGAAAAAGGTAACTGTAATCTGTTACAGTTACTGGGAAAACTGTGTCATTAAATTACAGTTAACTATGAAAATGTTCATGATCACATCGGAGGTTACATATGAATATTTTCTGTTTGTCTCTTCAGTGTAAACAGATGTTGTTTCAGGGCGACTGGTGCCCAATGTCGGTCTCAGTGCAGGAAGTTCTGCTCACAGGTAAGTGTTTATGACCAGTGATAAAAACCCTTCTGTATTGCTCGGTCTGTTGTCTGACTGTTAATAATGTAAGTGTTCTAACACAGTATAGGTGTGCGCAGATGGCAGGATTGGGACCAGCTGACACTCAGAGTAACTCGACCGCCAAACTGCTTACAAGATGTTGGCTGTGATTAGCACTTCTGTTATTTGCTGACTGAAAGAGGAGGTTTAACTGTTTTTATTTTTGTTTTGGTAATCTTGTATTTCAATGTATTTCATCTTCTAGCCCTCTTTCCCTTCCCCTAAGTGGTTTTGCCACTCGTCAGACCGCCATTGCAAATAAGAACCTGTTCTGAATGACTTAAAAAAAAGTATAATAATCAGTTTATATGTTGTTTTTCATGTTGTGTGTATGCAATGATGTGTTGTAAGACGGTGAAGATGTGACAGTGATTCTGCATGTGATTGCATGGAAAGTGACATTTGTCACAGTATATAAGAAGAGGTGTATATGTGACATGGCAGTGTGTGTTTGTTTGTTAAAACAGTATAAGTCTGTGTGTGTGTGTGTGTGTGTGTGTGTGTGTGTGTGTGTGTGTGTGGTATAGATATGGGAGGTGAAGTGTTTATTCAAATTCCTTTATCAGCTGAATAAGCTAGATGAAATTGCTGCAGTCTAATCATTAAGCCATATAATTACAAGGCTGGTCCCAGTATTTTTAATGAAAGTGGCCCAGCGCGAGCTTATCAGGAAGGCAGAATGGCTCGGGGGAGAAAAAACAGGCTGGCTTGTTTTTCAGGGAATTGACTTTTAATTTGAAAGCGTTTCTCTTTGTCTCCTTTTCTCTTGTTGTGTCTCTATCTAACTTCACGTCTGCTGTGATGTGTGTCTCTCTTCTTCTCTCGGTGGGAGTGTCTGTCTGTACCTTTCTGTTATCTTCACTCACTTTACTGGCACACCTGTGTATCACTGATAATATTTACAAAGCATGACATAGCACTTATATATATGCGTACATATCGTTTTTTGTCAGAACATAAAAATCTATATTTATCTGAACAACCAGCCATTAGGTTTTCACAGTATATAATCACTGTAATTGGGTTTCAAACATGTCTCTGAAGAAAAGCCCTCTTTCAGGAAATATTAAGATTGGAGTCTTTCATCCAGTCTCTCTGCTTTATATATGAAAAGAGAACTTGTGTTTGATGAAGGAATACACCAGTTAATTCACTTATAGAGCAGGAACTTCACTTCGTGGACAGAAGCGTGAACGGTAAGCTTAAAATGTGGTCAATGCCTTTCACTTGTTTATTTCTTGTCTATGTTCTTCTGACCCACGCCAGCTAAGCTGGTGGACACGTTCAACAAACAACAACAAATCTGTCTAGAAGGAATCTCAAAAGGTCATTAAAGTTTACTGGGATCCAGTGTTTGGCCCCAGCATCACGTGATCAGCTGTTGTGATTCTGCGATCAAGTTTTGCCATTCGAACATTTTTTTATTTGAGCTGTTGATTGTGCTGAATTTATTTACTGATGTACTGATGTACTGAGAACTTGGAACATTTGGGACAAATCCAAACTGCACTGCTTTCTTCATTCTGTGTATAGATTCCCATCAAAAATGGCTGCAAGTCTTCCTGGGGTCCACACAAATAAACATTCATTTAAAATCATCCAAGAGGCATCCATAAAACAATGTGATCAAAATATTTTTACTACCTAAAATAATGTGTTTAGTCTTCAATGTGAATTTTATTTTTTACCTATTTCGGAACATCCTCTCTGCTCTCGTGTTTCACTGTAAAAAAAAATATAAATAGAAGATTCTGATGTTTGTGGGACCACTGGGTGGTGTATACGCAGCACTATTGTGCTGCTCTCATGCTTGGTGTTTTGGGCAGTAAGCTGCTCGAATATGACTAATATAAATTTGGATTCTGATCACATCATTACAGTTACTCTCTCCAAACATGCGTGCTGCTGCTGCTGAAAAAGCAGCTTTGGTCGCACTGGGTCCTAATTTGGCGCTCCAAAATCGAAACAAGGTCTACAATAAGGGCACACTCACACCTGGCCCAGTTGCCTTGAGCCGTGCCCAAGCACGATTGTCCCCCCCCTCCCAAATCCACCTCTGTCAGGCTTACATTGTTACATTACTGGACTCTGAGACTACAGTTCCGGTTCATCTGTAAGGTAAGACTCAGACACGGTCATGTTTAGCAATCACATTGATGCGTACCGTGCCTGAGTCCAACCCAACAGTCCAGTTCACACTAGTCAAACGAACTGGACTTTATGGTCACGTGCACAGTTTAGGGCCCAAGGCTTTTGGTGCATGTTCGACCATTTAAAACAACAGGTGTACTTCAAAACCCAAGTGTCAGATGCTTGCAGTGCACTTGTATGGCTTTTTCATTTCAAAATCCAATGAAACAGATTTACTTCCATACACTGGGCCTTTACGCACATTTGAGTGTTGACATGTTAGAGCAAAACAATTGGTTACTGCGTTTTTTTTCCATTCTAAAGTGGTATAATATTATAGGATTTAATCTCTTTTTAATAATTTCTTTTTTACAAAGAAATTATGATCTTTAAAATGAACACAACACTAACTCTTCAATTCAGTAATGTTAATTGTAAACATGCCATCCAATAGTAGTGATTGATCAGGCTATGTATAGGCCCAAAGTTAATGAGCCGAGAGTTAAAAATGCTCCATATTTCGGGAGGACGCTTCCTGTTGTTTCAGCTGCTCATCACACATTCACTGCGCTTGGCGCTCTGCTTCTCCGTCTCTTCCGTCTCTTCCGTCTCCTCCGTCTCCTCCGTCTCCTCAGACAGTGAGCCTTGCTGCTCCGAGAGTGTTGCTCTGAATAACCAAACGGGATATTTCAATAGCGCTCCAAATTTATGAAGAGTTAAGTTTGTGTTGACATTCAGAGTGAATACATGACTTAAGACACAACTTCCTGCAGAAGTACCTCCACTTCCTGCAGAAGTACCACTTCACGTCTTCTTTACGTTGAGTCCGGTGTTCCACTCTCTTTAGATTTTAGTTTTTGGCATTCTTGACTTGACAATTTCTGGGTGCACACGGCCCTGCAGTCTCATGGCCATTTATGGGGATGGGCGGGGCATTTACCTGCTAATAAGGATCAACTGGCACACACTTTGAATTAGCGAGGACACTAGCCCAGAAAACACAGACGGACTGTAATCAGGTTTGTAATCTGATCAACAGAGACACATATATGTGGCTAATTGTACATGAAAGTGACTTACATCTTGTCTGGATTTGATTTTAACACAGGACATTTGAAATGACAAGTGGAAACTGGAACTGCAAGCAGTTATGAAGGTGTCCAAGCCCCCCAGTGTGAATTTGGTACAAAGCCTCAGAGCATCATGCCAAACATGCATCTTACGTTTCATGTTGATAGCATTTACTGGGGCCGAGAAACTGCATTAGCAAATTTCCCATTTACATTCATTGAGCTCTGCTGGATCTGTGAACCGCGTTCACAGCCCCCTCGGGCTTGGACCCCTAATGAGGCCAACCATCCATCCATCCATCTTCCCTTTCCCGAGCCACATTAACCAGCTTCGACTGGGGGATCCCAAGGCGTTCCCATGCCAGGTTGGAGATATAATCCCTCCACCTAGTCCTGGGTCTTCCCCGAGGCCTCCTCCCAGTTGGACGTGCCTGGAACACCTCCCTAGGGAGGTGCCCAGGGGGCATCCTTACCAGATGCTCAAACCACCTCAACTGGCTCCTTTCGACGCAAAGGAGCAGTGGCTCTACTCCGAGCTCCTCACGGCTGACTGAGCTTCTCACCCTATCTCTAAGGGAGACGCCAGCCCCCCTCCTGAGGAAACCCATTTTGGCCGCTTGTACCCTGGATCTCGTTCTTTTGGGCATGACCCTAATGAGGCCAACGACACTAATAAATGCAGCAACACAACACAACACATGAGCGAGAAGGTGAAGATCAAAATGGAGCGAACATGTAAATAAATCACTGAATATGAACCAGAGTGGAACAGACAGAATACAAATGGTTACAATATAGTGTTTGCAATTTGGTGATTTGAACAGACTTTCAGCAGTGCAGCTGATCCTACATTGAGACTGTTTTCCATGCTTCCAGATTTTCATTTTCTGCTTCACAGTAGCCCCATCGTGTATTTCCCCATCTGATCCGCCTCCATGCTAATAGTCATTTCAAGCTCTGCCTGTTAGGTCTGATTTTGTGTCCACATGACGTATGACTCTGAAGATCACTATTACACATGACATATTACTTAGAGCTAAGTTGAACAGATGGAAATAGCCAGTGGATCAACAATTCTGTGGGAGAGTGTGACAAAAGAGAGTTTATCTATTCCTCATTCTCCTCTTCACTCTTTCCGTCCTCTATCTTTTCTCTCCAGTCCCTCTTCCTCCAATGTTCTCCTTTCTCCATCTCCTCCCCTCCCTCTTCCATCCTGAACCCCTCTCAGCTCCGTTGACTTTGTAACTTATAGAGAAGATAATTCAATTTCATGTTTCATTGGCTCAGCCGACAGACAGTCGGAAATAAGCTGTGGCATCCAGCTGCCTCAGGAATTATTCTCTTCCTCTCCCCTGCTCTCTCCTTCCTCAGACCACTTTTCTTTTGCACAATTCTTGCTGGTTCCTCCTCTCTCATCTTCTCCTTCCTGTTTTCCCTCACAGTCTCTCCTCTTGATGCTTCCGTCTCCTTTTCACACCTCAACTTCCAATTTTCTCTCTCGGCACTGTCCGTCTCTCCTGCATACATCTGCATGGCTCCGAAAAATGGTGCTTTTAAGCCTTTTAACCATAAGCCATAATGACGCCATCCTTAATTTCATTGCATTGTTGAGTGTTTGTAATGTTCACTAACTGCCAGCCCCAGATTATACAGGCAATTAGTATATTTTTTCTTCTATGCTTAATAAAGCACGATCGTTATTATTACCATAAAACCCATTGGCTTGAATTCTTCATTCCTCATCTCCTCCTCCGTCTTCTCGAGCTCATGTGTGTCACACGTTCCTCTTCCACATGTTCTTCCACATTTGTGTGCTTGCTGCCAAATGAGGAAACAGCAAATGGATTATTTCACCCTCTCCTTTTCTTTCCTCCCTCTGAATGGTGACAGGTGACAGATTTAACCACACTGAGGGATATTGTAGAGCTTTGGTCCTACTGGATGGAGCACATGTGTCTGGGAGACATCGCTTTTAAACTATTCATGAACTGTGCTGTGCCTGTAATCAGTGTACTATAGAACTTCCAATAAAAAAATGATATACTGTATATTTCAACACAGTTTCCAGCATTTGAAGCAGCTTGGAGAGTGCATGATTGGCTAGGATCAAGCATAGTGCTCCTCTTCGTCTTTACTCCAAGTCAAATGGTAAGATGCTATGTGTAGCATGATATTAACAATTATACAACAAGTAGATCCTACCAGACCCAGAGCCATTTGCGCACACCTCAGTGGCGTGACTTAAAATATCACTCTGACTATTTTTGACTGGCTAGATGGACGGCGACCGGAAAAACCAACAGCTACAGTGAGTTGTTAAAACCTTTCTTTTTAGTAAACTCTGTGTACACAAACAATGTTCCCAATGCTGGAGTTCATGTGTAGAGCCCCTGGTGATACTTCGAGCAAAGTCTCATGTTGTGTCGAGCCTTCTTAGTGTTTTAAAAATAGTGATTTTGATGCAATCATAGTAGTGCCCCTAGGACTCCCATTCAAAAGGCCATTTGACCGAAAACGAGAATACGGTAAAGTGGCGTTTCCGTCCTAATTATGCTTTTAAACAAAAGTTTAACTCCGGTACATTCACAAAAAGACCATAGGTTGCATTTTGGCGAGAGTTACGCTTTAACTTGTATGAAATGTGCTATAGAAATAACGTTTGATTGATTGATTGATTGATGCAACCTAGGATTTGAAACACAGTGGGAAAAAATAATTTATTTTTAAAGACCACAACTGTAAACGTGTGAAACATGGAACATTAGTTCATCGCCATTACATTCATTCATATTATCACAAAGTAACTGATGTTCATTTGATGGCACATCCATTCAAAGATCTACTGTAGCTAAGCATCTATTAGCCAATCCTATAGGCCGAGAGGCGGGTGCACCCTGGACACTCTGCCAGTCAATCACAGAGACAGACAACCATTCACGCTCACATTCACACCTACAGGCAACTCGGAGTAACCAGTTAACCAAATTTACTTCACCAGCATGTCTTCAATTAAAGTTAAAGTGGGATCATAGATTATCCCTAAACCTAGTTTAATCCTCGTTGGTGCAACCTGATTGATTGTTAGTCTAAATTAAGTCCACCTTCTCTCAAGCCAATCAGAGCGGTGCAGTAGTGAGACAAAGACATAGTAGCTGCAGGTTTTTGGGTTCTGTGCTGTGTCCTCGGGTGCTGCAAAGAGCCATCTCTCCCTCCGGATCATTAAAGTTTCATCTGATGAGGTTTCTCTTATTGCAGTTGTGTGTTAACCTGCTTCAGCACTTCCACCTGCAGCAGGGTACGTTGAACATGGTGACGTGAGGGGCTGCTCTCTAAACAAAGGAATCCAGTAGTGTGTGTGTGTGTGTGAAGTTATTTCACATGAAAACACACAAACACACACACACACACACACACACAAACACTTAACGTACTGTGGTACAGTACAGGAGTGTATTCAGGGAGCCACAGACATCAATAACTCTGGACCAGCAATTTAATTATTAATGCTCTGAATTATAGATTGCTCTGTGTGTGTGTGTGTGTGTGTGTCTGTGTGTGTGTGTGTGTGTGTGTGTGTGTGTGTGTATGTGTGTGTGTGTGTGTGTACATATCAGTGGATTTAATGGAGAACTTGAACACGTGCAGTGCACATACACATTACGATTGCAAGACACTGCAGAAAATAGCAAATTTAGCAAATTATTATTAACATTTGTATATCTTAATCATTTATCAGAAACAGTTGAGGTTTATATGACAATTTCACTTGTTTAAAGAAAGATTGCATGATAAGTTAATATCAGAAAAAAATGAAAAACAAAAACCTTTCCTTTACACACTTTTAGGACACGTTTTTATGCTTGTTGGAGGCAACAAATATAGCTATGTATGTCCATTATTTTAGTTTCCTGATAGATTACTGTCATGATATTTCAAGATATATTGTGATATGTTTCCCTGTATGATGGACCTTGGGAACTATAATTGGAAACTGCATTTCTCATGTGTACTTGCATTAATAGCACACATCTGCTTTGTCTGACGTTATACTGTATATATATATATATATATGCATGTTATATACAGCAAACTGAGCTTCATAGAGCCAAATAGACATTTTGTCTATGTCTTTCACTTCCAATACTTCCTGACTGTAATAAAAAAAGTCTTACTGTGTCTTGTTAATTAGATTACATGTACCGTAGGTTGTGCCACATGTGTTGCTGTGAAACCTGATTTAAAGACCCATGCCGTATTTAATAATTGCTCCAGAGCTCCACAACTAAAATGGCATATTCCCAACCACTCCTGTAATTACTATAATGGCATAGACCTCCACCAAGGCCAATGGTGCATTCATGTGCTCCCCGGATGGTCCCATTTCCAGAGTTGTGAAGTCGTGTTCATGAGCTTCAAGTCATGATGTGAAAACAACATGGACAAGAATATGTCTTGTGTTTCATTGCTCAGAGTATTTAAACAACACGTTGATAGCTGTTTCCAGGATTTGCGTGAAAACGAACAGCATGGAAAATGGATCAGGTGAGCCGTAAAATATGATTAGGAACTCATTCTTTTAATTATGCCAAGACCACATGCATGGAGCACAAATGCCCTACCTCGCAATGTGAATGAAAGTAAAAAATGATTTGTGTATCTGATCCACTCCAACATGTAATGGGTTCTTCTTCGGCCCATGCTACACCCTTCTACTAATTTTCATGTAAACAAGACAGAAGACAGAAGAAAACACAAGGTGAAATCATGAACTCCTTGGTGGAGGTAATAAACCAATATGGAGTGGATGCAGAACAGATTCCTTCTGTGGTGATGGAACTACTGCAGTTCCTGGCACAGCTTTTAAATGGAGCAGCAACACATGCAGTTTTAGAGGCTAACAAGCAAATCATCAACAGAAGAGGCAAGTCCATGGTCAAGTCGAGGGGTCGCAGCTAGCTCAGATTCGTCTGTAATAACAGCAGGACATAAAAGTTAGAAAAATTATATTAGAAAAGAGCTGTTTTGAATTTTACGGATACCGACGATTATATTCTTATATCTCACCAATCAATCTTTGTTTGTCCAATTTTCGAACAGTGTATGAAACCGTCAGGCGGAGTCAGACAATTTATGTCTGGTACCACTACTGCTAGTCAGACACAAATTGAGACAATACATGTTCCTGTAAAACAGGTCATTATATCCCTAATAAATCCCTGTATGATCACATGTGGCAATGCTCCAGCACTGTTTCTGCTGAGGACAGTGAAAAGGCTGCAGTGATCAATGATGTAATCCTAAAAGCAATAGGGAAAGGATACTGAAGATTAGATGCTGGGTGTCTGTTGATGAAAGACTAAAGCCTTTGACACAGGTCATCATGCCATCATAATCACCACACACAGTGTGGAGTGTGGAGGGTGTGGGATGGGAAAAAAGACGCTGAGAAAGACGAGTGAATGTCACAGCGACGCTGAGAAATAGAGACAAAATAAATGACACAGAGGGAAAAGCAGCAATAGAGAGAGAAAACATGAAAGACAGACAGGCAGACTGCAGAAAAAGCCATCATCTGATACCAGCGCTGACCCTCCGACCCGGCCAATCTGTTCCCTGATTGGTCCAATCAATTCTACAGAGACCAATCGGCTCCAGCACTGACCAAAGATGGCAAAGATGGAGGGAAAGATGAAGGAAATCATGATGGCAGCAGAAGATAGGACAGAAGGGGGGACACTCTGTCATGCAGCTCTTTTCTCATTTGTTACTGTTCTATTGAGGAAATTTTGCGATACAAGTTACCCTTTTAGAACAAAGTCTTACCCTGATGCACTCCTTAAAGGGTTTTTGGCATTGAATATGACAATTCTGTCACAGTTGTCTTGTGTGTATTTTAAGCCTACTAGTGACAGCACAGGGCTGCATATCGGCTTGTTTGGTTGGTGGGCTGAGTCTATGGATGTATGTACTGCATCAAGCATCTCAAGAGCAGGGCATCTGGCCTAACTGACTCAAATTTGATCTACTTTTTATGCTTGATATATAGAGCTTTGGAGGTGCAAAAATGAAGTGCACATCACCTTTAAATATCAAACAATTTAACCCTTGTATCTTCTCTTAAAACACACCCCGAGTTCCCAGCTGTCCACTTATCTGCACAGTAAGCCCCGAGCTGTTGCAGCTCTCTGGTTACAGTAGCAGTTAATTAGCTTGGTCAGCAGGGAGCTTTATTGATCCGCTCAGTTAATTGGTCGTTAACTGTGCAATCCCACAGGCCAATTCACCAAACAGCTACTGTTTCAGGTTGTGTGTGTTTGCAAATGTGTGAGAGTGTAAGGATATGCACAAAAACCGCAGGACAATGCACTGGCTGCACTGCCTGAAACCTTCAAGCTATACATATTCTGCTTCATTACTGTGGAAGAAATTGGAAAATCACACAGTTGTCCTCTGTTTACAACACCATCAAAAAGACGAAGTGTCAGGAAATGTTAATGTGGGCTAAAAAGAACAAAAGCAAAGGAACAACTTTATAGTAGCATTCTTCTAATAACTCTACTTATGTACTTTTCAGATTATAAACCTTCATTAAAAATGTTCGGCAGAGTAAAACAACACACAAAATAAAGACTAAGGTGGGAAAACCACTTTTACAAAACAAGGAAAAAAAAAATTAAATCATAGATGCAAACCAACTTTCTCAAACCAAACTGTGACTCAAACGTCACTTAAATCCCATCACCAAAACGGTCTTATGCACTTGGAAAGCATAGCTGGTCTGCTCATCCCCTCCCCGTCATACCTAACCCCCCTCCTCCACCAACCCTCTGCTGCCCACAACCTCCGTCCATCTGACACCAACTAATCATTCCAAACCCTGGGTCTGGGCTCTCAGGTTCTTTTCCACACAGTAAGACCATTCAACAAAATAGACCATAAAACATAAACCAAATAAACATATGTATAAATTAACACCATGAGCCCATCATGCACGTCTCTCCCCAGCACAAAGCTTCTTAGGAGCCTTCCAGAAAGTTCAGCTACTTTCCCCATTTTCTAGTATAGACATCCAATCTGGCAAACTGTTTATATGACATCTTCTAGTCTGGACCCAGCTTCTTATGTTTATTATTATGCTTATCCATCCCGCTTAGGATTGACCCATCTCCCAAAACTAATAATCTTGGACTGAATGGAACCTGGGTCCTTGGAATCTGACATAGGTTATTATGTATCACAGAACCATAGGACATGAAGTAATTGGCTATCTTCTGTCTTACATTTCCAACAGTTTGGTGTGTCTTTCAGACCAATTCTAAACAATCTGGAGGGAGTCCAATAGAAGCGATGCATAATCTTGAAGTGAATGAGGCGTACCCTCACATCGCATGACATAGTTTTAATATTCCTACAGATTCTGTCCCACTCCTCATCATCCGGTGTAATATTCAGATCCCTTTCCCATGTCTTTTTAATGGCTTTCCAGGCTTCATCCCCCAGGTTCTAGATAAGCATGGAATAATACTCAGAAGCCTCATGACCTTTCCATATTTCAACACCTTATCTAAACCTTCTGGTGCCTTCGGGGCTGAAGAACTGGATAAAAAAAAAAAACACTGACAGGTAGCAGTTGCAAGAATTGCTTTTAATGTTTAACTTAATGTCCTGTGCTACCTTGTTCCAATTTATTTCATTGGTTATGTAAAGCATCTTTGCGTATGTTAAAAACTTTTCTATGAATACTAAAATTAATAATGTCAACAATTATTTTTATTCATCTACTTGTTATTATAGAAGAGTGACAAAACAAGTTTTTCAAAAGTATTTTTGTTCATATTTACTGGTGAAATGATCGTTGAAAACCATCTGATGGCAGTTTAATTAACTCATTCATCAAGTAAAAATATGAATCATCTGCTGGTTAATGTGAAGATTTACTTTCTGTTTCTCTTCAAAGTGATTACTTTGGATTTCAATGTAAACACTTTCCTTTGAGCTCATTTATTGAATAAAATAACCAATATATTCATCGACCCTAGCCCTAACCTATCAACATGTGACATTTGAATGTTAGTTAGTTGCAGCCCTAATCATTTTGCTCTATGGAAGATGTGACCTATGGTGTTTGACAGCTTTGCAATAGAAATTGAGTGAAAAATCGGTGTCCACTGACACATGAGTCAGAAGTTAGACACACGCAGCTCTTAATTGCAGCATCATCAAGACAAAGTGAGTGAACATTGACAGCGAGAAGAAGAAATGAGTTATCATGCAGTGAATGTGTTCAGAGGTCAGAGAAGATGGGGCCGGGGGGGGGGGTACAGACACACAATCCATAGAACAACATGCTGCTCTACTGTGGGCATCATGTTACCATGGCTACGGGTCTGCAGGGACAGGAGACGACAGACAGCAGAGAGAGGGACACGGGGCAGACAGGGGCAGATCACCTAGATCAGGTTTTTAACAAAACAAAATATGAAACTGGAGCATGTGGTATGAAATCTGTACTATGATTTGTGACTAGTGAATTATTTAGTAGTCTGAAAGCCCCTCTACCTACGGTAAGGGCTAACGCCAAGGGGCTCAGTGAGTCATGTAAATGTAATACTGTCTAACCCCAGTGATGTGAAGTCATACTTAGCATGGTCTCTTAGAAAGACATCGAGATGTTCTGGATTTTATTTTATTTTTTCTTCAGACGTGTGTGTTAATGTGGGGGAACCAGATATGTTCAGATGTTTCGGTCAGATCCATTTATTTCAGCTGTGGGCATCAAAGAAACGTCCTGAAGGAGAGAAAGCCTCCAGCTACACTGGAAGATTAATAATTTGCTGTCATATTCATCGGATTAACACAATATTTTCCAGAAGCAGCACTACAGTTTAATATTGTTATTAATATTAGTATTATTATTATTAATAATGATGATAAAACTGTATTTATTATTAAATGTATTTAAAAAAACATTTAATTACTTACTAAGTATTTTGTCATTTGTATTTTGCTGGACATTAGATATAGTTTGTAACAAAATACTTTCAGAACTTGTAGTTGTGTATTCATAAAAATACTGAAAGTACATTACTTACTACCCCATTTTATTGTCAAATAAGACTTTTTTTTTAACACAGTTATAAGTTTTAACTGTAGAACAACACTGTACAACAGTTAGAATAATCACAGTCTTGGGCTCAACGCAGGTCAACCAGGTGACGGGACCTGTCCTTTCTCAGGGCGTTTTCACACCTGTAGTTCATTTGCTTTGGTCCGAATCAGTTGGCGAGTTAGTAAACTTGGAACAATTTGCCCTCGGTCGGTTTGGTTTGGTTTGGTTTCACACCTGGAAAAATCCAAGTGTACCAAAATGCGTCATTACAAATCAGGCAAGAACGTCCACCCCTCTTATTGGTCGGATATGTCTGGGGGCGGGAGCAAGAAAGTAAATACAGTAAGAAGGTCCTGTGTTCTGGTCTAGTGGTCAAACCAGCTCATTTCATTAAAATGATCAGACATTGTTTCGCAAGAGACGTGACTACGTCTGTTCTGGTCACCGAGACTTCGCTCTGCTCTGCCGGCGTCTGTCTCCAATTTTAGCGGCAGCTGGATTGACCACGGAGATACGAGTGACGGATGGCAAGCTTGACTGCAGTCTAGTTCTGTGATAGAAACACTGCAAGCTGCTACAGTTTGCTGCTCTTCTGCATCGCAGACTGCTGAACACACCTGACTACAGGAGACATCAGCTCAGACTGGAGGAGTACATATAGTTGGTGCGGTTCGAGTACGGATCACGTTCTCACCACAAACGAACGCGTACCGAGACCACCTCTTCAAGCAGGTCTCGGTACGCTTGTTTGGTCCGCTTTTGATGCGCACCAGAGTTCGATTGCCACGTTCTCACCTGCCCAAACGAACCGCACCAGCGGGGCAAACAAACTCTAGTTCGATTCAACCGAACTAAAGGCTGTCGGTGTGAAAACGCCCTCATTGAACTGCCACACTCCACCTGTTTTCCCCTGGATTGGATTAGTTTAGGGGTCAGAGGGACACAAAGGTGAATGCTTCCCTTCAAAATGAAAAAATACTAACCAGGAAAAAGCAATGCATTGCAAAGACAAAACTCTAAAAGGAATCAAACTAACCAGCGTTTTAAAATAAGTTAAAAACTAGTTGTGTGATGTCCAAATGAAGCTTCATGAAGCATTCTCTTTATCTTCTGAGTCCACTCGATGGCGCTCTTGGTTTAAAGACAAAGTCTTAAGGAACGACAGCTCAGTGTGCTGTCAACCCTTTGTTGAACAGAGAGCGCCATCTAGTGGGCTCAGTTAATAAATAAAAAGCTTCATGAAGCTTCATTTGGACATCACTATTAAACACGTACCCTGCCTGATATCAGTGTTCCAGAGTCAAGGGGCTTCAACTGCAGAGTAAACCCATGACACGCTGAGGATAGTAATAGGAAGACAAGAGATGTCTTCTTGCATTGAAAATGGCAGACATGTCCTCCACTTCAGAGCAACGTTACAGATGGATGATGCAAAAACAGGTGCAGGAGGGTGCCAGTCATACCGCAGTCAGGCAGGAGTCTGACTCTGTGCTGCAGGATCATTACACCTGTGCTTAATTATGCATGATGACAGACTGCCTGTTGTTGACTGGCTCAAACTATTCTATGTTTCAGTCCTTTGTGACACAAATCTGCCTGTTTGAGGTGTTTCAAGTGAATCAGGTCGCTGGATCCGCACTCAGATTTCTGACTCACAAAATGACAAATGGCACTTTAAAGGGGTGATTGGTTGGGCTGAAAATTGCCTGAATGCTATTTTATTAGGCCCTTAACTACCCTGTGAATATGGCTCTATTTGGAACAAGAGCTTTTCTTCCAAATATGGTATGCTCATGAATATTTATATGAGCTGCGCGCTGATTGGTTTGAGCGAACCACATAGAAACACATTGGAGACGAGACAGCAGGTCTCATATTTCAGACACAGGCAAAGTTATACATTGTTTGTCGGGCTATTTCGTTATTAAATTCACTTCTGAGACTTTTTTAAGCGAGAAATCAACTATATAAAACTCAAATATCGGCCGTTTTACGAAAATTGATGGGCTAATTGCAAATTTGGTAAGACGTGTCGGACTTTAGCGAGGATCTCCACACAGTCTGACGAGAAAGCGGCATCCTCCATACCCAGTGAAAGTCACCGTTTCCCTGGGTACTGGACTACTGGAATACTCGAGGCTGCCAGCTGCCGGCATAACTAGAGTAGCTATATTTACAGTTTGAATTTCATCACTCCACTTATATAACATCTACCCCAAGGTCTTATAAAGCTAACAATGGTGTCCGATTTCAATTTAATGAATTTTTGTGAATTTCAGCGGAATTCTAAGAGGAGGCTAGCTAGCGCTCATTGATAGAGCTCCATCCAGCCGCAGGCTCTATCAATGAAACTCGCGGACAAGAGGCGTTTATTTCCCCGATCGGTTGTTTAAATAACTCAACACATTATAATTACACACATTATAAGATTAACTTGAACCTGTGGTAAGAGATTGCTGGCGTAACAAGCTCGCTGACCGCGCTCTCACTCACACACACCGGCCATTTAGCAGGAAGAGGGGAGCTGCAGGCCTTGGAGCTCTGTCAGGGCAGCGGCGTTGCGGCGTTTCGACAAAATTTGCAATTAGACATCAATAAAAAATAAATAAAAGCATTAAAAAAAGTCTCAGAAGTGAATTTATTGGTAAAATAGCAGATGAACAATGTATACAATTTCTGAGATCTGCGCGACCTATTCAGAAGACTAAGCTGACCTCAGATCAGTGGTGTAGCCTATGTAAATGTTTGGGCGTGACAAAGATAGAGTCTAGAGCCAAATGAGGAGGAGCTCGTTGAGATCTGCCCGTTTTCAGAGGCAGTTTCAAATTGTGAGATTTGCAGAGGAAAGAGGTGTCAATGGGATTTTGAGGTTCTATGTATGTCCTAGTTACCCACTAAACTGTCATTATTCAACTATGATAAGGTAAAATCGGTTTTGCATTCTATCACCCCTTTAAATGTGTAGATCACCTTAGCCTCACTGGGACACGATAAGGTATGTCCCGCTGGATATCTGTTGAGAATATATTGTTGAGAAGGGATGTGTACACTGTTTTGCCATCTTCAGGAATTAAAAGTTGATAACTGCTGTCTTACTCTGAAGATTGTCTGCTGCTGAAACATGTACCATTTATGGCTGTTTTGTTGAAAGAAGGATTGTTGGACAGTTGAGTAACTGTAATAGTTACAACCAATAGAAACTACTGCAAACTTTCAGTGATCCAAAACGAGTCCCAGCCATGTCAACTTGGATATATATATATGTCAGTTTAGCAAGGAAAAAAATAACATTTCATGAATGCAGTTTGGATTATTCTGTAAGTACAGACATGACGTGTTGAAAGAAAGAGAAAGGTAGAGATTAAAACACTGACAAGGCAGGCAGGCACACACACCAACGCACGCACGCACGCACGCATGCACACACACACACACACACACACACACACACACACACACAGCTCATAGTATTGAGTAGAAAGAGATGGGTGATGAGAAGATAAACGTGGTAAATGGATTTAACGACCACAAAATGGAGGAGAGTGAGACAGAGAGTAACAAAGAAATAATTGAAGTGGAGAGAGTTTTAAGATGACAGATACATGAGAAAATGTTTTTCCTGAGCAGTACTAAACAGTTTAATAAAAAGGCTGATTCATTTACTTCCACTAATCAACAACTTAAAGGAAGATTGTGGTGTATTTTAACTGTGGCCCTTCTAACTTTGAGTCATGCTAACATGAGTCAGACACAACGTCTGGGCCCTTCAACCTGACTCTGCTGGCCCTGGATGACCAGTATCTTAAAGCTGGTTTTAACGGGACAGAAGGATGCAGGGTTTCCAATCCAGCTTTGAGTTCATTGACAGAGTTTTTTTATTTATTCTGCTATTTATTCTTCGCTCCAGTCTGTTTCTTGTACATTTCTTGTAAATTTCCCACCTGGTATCAATAAAGTTTTATCTTCTCCTAAGTCTGTATGAGTGAGAATGATTACACATGCCTGCATGTTTGGAATTTCAGGATAAGTGCTAAACTATAACCTGTCTGCTTTCTGTAAAGCTAACATGATTATCATGTAACGTCGGGGTTCTATTCATTTAAAAAAAAAATGGTATTGATGTGTAATTATGACTCCATTTTTCCAGTGAGCTGATTGGTCAGTGGCTGTTGGCAGGTTTTATATTTGTTCATATTTTGGTCATGCACCATTAGCTTCCAGCAGTTCCTAATGTATAGAAAAATCATCAAACAAAAGGAGAAACATCTATGCATGATTTTATTTAATTACAGGAATTATTTATGCTAAGTGTGTCAGTCAGGTTCAAAGGGTTATGATAATATTCAAAGATACAGTATATCATTTAAATGATAATGACATTTTTGCTTTTGACTTTTCAACCACATTATGTCTTTTCAAACTTACCCACAATGCTAAATTCAGTACGTACTGCCATGGGAGAAAACAGTGTGTAAATGAATGCTGGCTGTCTGGACTCTGAGCACATCAGCCGGCCCTGCATACAAACTATTTCAAATATGTAATAAGGAGTGAACACAGAGTGGATCCACAACTCTTTTCTCTGCCATTTCACCTGAATGTCTCAAGCTTAGCATAGACAGGCTACAGTATAATGCTAGAGGACACGTGGACAGAAGAGGACATGCTGTCACCTGAATGAGTCTGCTCCTCTGAGCAGAAGAAAATCACTATCATCTTGAGATAGGATCAGCTGGGACCCCGAATCGGGCCAGTGGCGTAAAGTGTGTGTGTGTGTGTGTGTGTGTGTGTGTGTGTGTGTGTGTGTGTGTGTGTGTGTGTGTGTGTGTGGGAGCGGGGGTTCCTTCCCTACTTTCTAACCCCTACTTTGGCCGCCCTTGTTCGGATCATGCCCATCTTCTTCATTTGGATCTCAACATTTGTAAAGTTTTGTGACGGCATCCGGCACGGTTGTGACGCTAGAGGATATGTCAGCAGTCTATAAACCTTCAATAAATGCTTAATAATAGACTATAATTTAGTTGTAAGCAGATATTCTAAGATTTGTTTAATGGTTATTATGTATAGTATAGTATGTATAGTATTGATCAACAATTTTAACGTCTCCTATTTTCATATTATTACAGCTGTGCTGTTTGTACAGTAGGAGCTATATTCAACAAATAGATTGCAGTTTTTTTTTGATTACTTAAGCACTATTTTGAAAACAGGGACAGTTTTTTCAGAAAACTACACACAATCAGCACAAACACACACCCAATCAGCAGAACACCTCAGACCCTTTGCAAAATGTCTCTTGCAAAAACAATACACTAATTTATAAAAAACATATTTTGCTACCATATGAAACACATCCGTGTTCCGTATGACTTAATTTGAAGTTTGAACCAGTTACACACTGCTGTTGCTAACCTAAAACACTTTTAGCAATTCTACTTCTCAGTGATTAGAGTACTGTAAATGAAGTACACAAAGAAAGTGCAAATATACAATAAAAATTCACCAAACACTACACAAGACCAATGCTGCAGACTGAGGAAAATATAATGGATTTCTCTCCATATACCCAAATCAGTCAACATGTCAACATGGAGAATCCCAACAACATGTCCCAGTTTCCATGCTACAGTACTACAGTAGTGTGCATAACACTGTTAGCTCAGCACACAACAGACAAACATAAAATACTGTATCCAGTACAGGTTACAATTACAGTAAACAGATCTGAAAAAAAACTGAAAATACAGTGGAGAAAATATCTGCTGCATTTTATATAGTGCCTAAACCTGATTGGTGTGTCTACCATTAAGCAATCATGTGTTTGCACACTTGATGGCTGTGATTCACAGGTCAGCTCAAAGGTGAGGTAATATTACAGTCAGTACTTTGGAATTGCAAGGAAGTGACATCATGATATATGTACTTCTGTGTCTAATGTATACAAGTGTGTTTAGTGTTTTGCAAATCACTGTGTGTATTGTTTAGCAAAAAGTGTGAAGCTGACATTGTGCTTATAGTGGTGCACATCTGGCCGATGTTTTGCTCCTTGGATTCGAAAAAAAAAAAGCTTTCTTACTTGTGGATGAAACGATATCCTCGTCCTCCTCCCTTTTTTTAATACAGTAACCTACATACATGCTTGATTAAAACCCACCCTCAATTTGAAGGTGCTCAGCCAAATTAAAATTAATTGGACTCAGGATATGGCTCAGGTTTTTAAGTTTTGCCTTCAAATCTATGACCAGGCATTGGTTCTGAAAATGAACAATGAGTGTAAAGAGTGTACGCTATCCATATCAATGTTAAAAATACTTTTGATCATGCTGTGGGACACGAGAGTAGAAGAGTGGGTGGTAAAAGGCTCCAATTATCACCATTTATACAGTTTATATGGAGACACAGTCTAACTAATCACTATTGAGTCCTAATCTCTAGTTTAATTAACTGTAACCTCAGAGCTACACTTTATTACGCTCCCTGTGTGGTGGGTGTGTGTGTTTGTGCGTGTGTGTGTGTGTGTGAAGGGAGTATATGTTGTGTCTGTTACAGTGAAAGTGATCTAGCTAAAGACATAATGAAACATTTGAAAGTACCAAATGACTGGAGTGTTGAATGTGATCTGGAATCAATCTGAGGTCCTCACAGCAGGAGCAAGTGCTGGGAAAATGATATCTACAATAATAAACACACACACACACACACACACACACACACACACACACACACACACACACACACACACACACACACACACACACACACACAGGGCTGAGGCAGAGTAACTACAGTAACCAGCAGTGGACTTCTGTTCTTTGTGGTCAGTCAATTGTCTGCTGTCTCCCTTTAAATATTAATGAAAGTAAACCTGAGGACTCCTCTCTCATTGCTGCTGATAGACTCACATGTTTCATCAATAGGCAGTATTCACCCTGCAACTCTACACGGTGGGGTCACAGAGAGCACCGCCGCAGTAACTCTACACAGTCAGGATCAGAGCAACCAGTATGGATTAATGTGTGTGTGTGTGTGTGTGTGTGTGTGTGTGTGTGTGTGTGTGTGTGTGTGCGTGCGTGCGTGTGTGTGTGCCTGCAACAGATCACAGGAAAATGATCAAACGTAAATACTAAAGACACTAAGCTTTCCTGACCAAATGAAGCTTCAATGTTACCCCTCTGCAACTGTTCTAAACTTCATAGACCTCATTTACTTAATATGTCTCAGGTGGATCTAAAGAAAAAGTGTAAAAGCATCCAAGAAACATTTGTGACAGTTGATCGCTCAAACCCTTTCAGGAGGTGGGCGCATTCTAGCCAGATGTTGAAAAGCTGTGAATGCATTTGTCTCACCAAGACGCATACAAATCATTATGCAGTCCTCTGAGCCCCAGAGAACCACCAGCAACAACGGTTGGCTGCAGCGTTCAAAGTATTAAGGTCTCGGAAATGCTCAAAGGACATTCTGGCTTCAGAGTGGGCTAACAGCTAAAGAATATAAACAATGGAACTAAATAAATGACCTACTCCTACCTACTGTCTGTCTCTGCATCTGCCTGTGACAAATCGCAACAATATTTGGATATGTAAGTGTTGTATAATCTACCCAACAGTAGCTGTAATGTAGAGATACAGTCATGTATAGTTCTATCTTTGCTATACTTCATAAATGCATATAGATCGAGTAAGTATGTTCCTTATTAGGCAATACGTTTTGAGTCATTCATTTTGGATGAAGTGTAATATTTCAGTTTGAATATTTATTTTTTTCCTCAACTAAAGTGCTCACATGATTCTGACTTGTCCCCACTATCTACCATATTGTTCCTAAAAGTTAACATCATCTCTTGATCTTTTTACTCCATTCGATCTTTAATCATTTCAAGTAGCAGGGCAGTGAAACCAAAGGCTAATTTACCTGAGCCCAACGCTGGGTGAATGACAGCAGAAAGGCAACTTCATCTGTATCTGAAATAAATATGAATGTTAAAGAAAGAACAAAGAACATACAGCTAGTAATTTAAAATAGCAGAAACAGAATAGACAGATGAATAAAAAATATACAGATATGAATATATTTAACTATTTTTCATTTTTAGTAATGTAATGAAATGGAGTGGCTATTAAATCCAGGTTTTATATAAAGTCTTTCATTTTTCTGTTTTGTCTTTAATCGTGTGACTTTTCCTGCATCTTCTCTTTCTTCCCCTTCTCTCCTCATTCATTTCTCTCCTGTCTTCCTTTCAACCTTCTTTTCCTCTTTTGACCTCATACTCTTGATAAAAGTACAGTCTTAAGCGTGATTTATGGTCCTGCGGAGGCTCCATGCAGAGCTTTCTCCATAGCTTACGTAAGTCGCCTGAAGTTTATACGTGTGCGTTGGTGTGTGCGTCGATTTCTTTAAGAAAATAGCAGGGCTGGCGTGTGAGAGTGGGGAGTGTGTGGTAGAGTGAGTGAGAGAGTGATGGTGATTATCTTCAGAGTGAGTAGTGACTCTAGAGTCATAGTGAGAGAAACAAAGTGTCTCCCCTGTTCTTT